>NC_142892.1:9087500-9387500 GCF_054131105.1 Drosophila navojoa | reverse complement strand
AGGTGTTGTGGAGGGAAGGGCTTTATCTTGAGGCTTATCAAAACTTGTCTCTTCATCGCTTTCGTCGTCAGAATACTCCTTTGGAGTTTGCTTAGATACATCCAAAGGAGACTTGGGCTTCTCATCTAATTTAGTTTGTGGCTTATCGTCTTTTACGTCAGTAATTGGTTTTAGAATATCGTCAGATTTTTGGATAGGTTTGTCTGCGATTGGCAGGAGAGGAGTGGTTGAAGCAATGGGCTTATCGTCTTTTACGTCAGCAATTGGTTTTAGAATATCGTCAGATTTTTGGATAGGTTTGTCTGCGATTGGCAGGAGAGGAGTGGTTGAAGCAATGGGCTTATCGTCTTTTACGTCAGCAATTGGTTTTAGAATATCGTCAGATTTTTGGATAGGTTTGTCTGCGATTGGCAGAAGAGGAGTGGTTGAAGCAATGGGCTTTTCTTGTGGCTTCACAGCTTCCAATTCTTCATCACTCTCATCGTCTGAATATTGTTTTGGAATTGTCTTTGCTAACTCAGTTGGGGACTTGGGTTTCTCAACAGATTTTACTGCATCTGTAGGCAGCTTGACAACATCTTTGATTTGTATATCAACAGACTCCCGAGTCTCACTGACAGAAGTAATTTTACTTGTAGTCATAGAAAGAGGAACCAGATGTGTGGTGGAGGGAAGAGCTTTATCTTGAGGCTTATCAAAACTTGTCTCTTCATCGCTTTCGTCGTCAGAATACTCCTTTGGAGTTTGCTTAGATACATCCAAAGGAGACTTGGGCTTCTCATCTAATTTAGTTTGTGGCTTATCGTCTTTTACGTCAGTAATTGGTTTTAGAATATCGTCAGACTTTTGGATAGGTTTGTCTGCAATTGGCAGAAGAGGAGAGGTTGAAGCAATGGGCTTTTCTTGTGGCTTCAAAGCTTCCAATTCTTCATCACTCTCATCGTCTGAATATTGTTTTGGAATTGTCTTTGCTAACTCAGTTGGGGACTTGGGTTTCTCAATAGATTTTACTGCATCTGTAGGCAGCTTGACAACATCTTTGATTTGTATATCAACAGACTCCCGAGTCTCACTGACAGAAGTAATTTTACTTGTAGTTATAGAAAGTGGTACCAGAGGTGTTGTGGAGGGAAGGGCTTTATCTTGAGGCCTATCAAAACTTGTCTCTTCATCGCTTTCGTCGTCAGAATACTCCTTTGGAGTTTGCTTAGATACATCCAAAGGAGACTTGGGCTTCTCATCTAATTTAGTTTGTGGCTTATCGTCTTTTACGTCAGTAATTGGTTTTAGAATATCGTCAGATTTTTGGATAGGTTTGTCTGCAATTGGCAGAAGAGGAGTGGTTGAAGCAATGGGCTTATCGTCTTTTACGTCAGCAATTGGTTTTAGAATATCGTCAGATTTTTGGATAGGTTTGTCTGCGATTGGCAGAAGAGGAGTGGTTGAAGCAATGGGCTTTTCTTGTGGCTTCACAGCTTCCAATTCTTCATCACTCTCATCGTCTGAATATTGTTTTGGAATTGTCTTTGCTAACTCAGTTGGGGACTTGGGTTTCTCAACAGATTTTACTGCATCTGTAGGCAGCTCGACAACATCTTTGATTTGTGTATCAACAGACTCCCGAGTCTCACTGACAGAAGTAATTTTACTTGTAGTCATAGAAAATGGAACCAGAGGTGTGGTGGAGGGAAGAGCTTTATCTTGAGGCCTATCAAAACTTGTCTCTTCATCGCTTTCGTCGTCAGAAGACTCCTTTGGAGTTTGCTTAGATACATCCAAAGGAGACTTGGGCTTCTCATCTAATTTAGTTTGTGGCTTATCGTCTTTTACGTCAGTAATTGGTTTTAGAATATCGTCAGATTTTTGGATAGGTTTGTCTGCAATTGGCAGAAGAGGAGTGGTTGAAGCAATGGGCTTATCGTCTTTTACGTCAGCAATTGGTTTTAGAATATCGTCAGATTTTTGGATAGGTTTGTCTGCGATTGGCAGAAGAGGAGTGGTTGAAGCAATGGGCTTTTCTTGTGGCTTCACAGCTTCCAATTCTTCATCACTCTCATCGTCTGAATATTGTTTTGGAATTGTCTTTGCTAACTCAGTTGGGGACTTGGGTTTCTCAACAGATTTTACTGCATCTGTAGGCAGCTCGACAACATCTTTGATTTGTGTATCAACAGACTCCCGAGTCTCACTGACAGAAGTAATTTTACTTGTAGTCATAGAAAGTGGAACCAGAGGTGTGGTGGAGGGAAGAGCTTTATCTTGAGGCCTATCAAAACTTGTCTCTTCATCGCTTTCGTCGTCAGAATACTCCTTTGGAGTTTGCTTAGATACATCCAAAGGAGACTTGGGTTTCTCATTTAATTTAGTTTGTGGCTTATCGTCTTTTACGTCAGCAATTGGTTTTAGAATATCGTCAGATTTTTGGATAGGTTTGTCTGCGATTGGCAGAAGAGGAGTGGTTGAAGCAATGGGCTTATCGTCTTTTACGTCAGCAATTGGTTTTAGAATATCGTCAGATTTTTGGATAGGTTTGTCTGCGATTGGCAGAAGAGGAGTGGTTGAAGCAATGGGCTTTTCTTGTGGCTTCACAGCTTCCAATTCTTCATCACTCTCATCGTCTGAATATTGTTTTGGAATTGTCTTTGCTAACTCAGTTGGGGACTTGGGTTTCTCAACAGATTTTACTGCATCTGTAGGCAGCTTGACAACATCTTTGATTTGTATATCAACAGACTCCCGAGTCTCATTGACAGAAGTAATTTTACTTGTAGTCATAGAAAGTGGAACCAGAGGTGTGGTGGAGGGAAGAGCTTTATCTTGAGGCTTATCAAAACTTGTCTCTTCATCGCTTTCGTCGTCAGAATACTCCTTTGGAGTTTGCTTAGATACATCCAAAGGAGACTTGGGCTTCTCATCTAATTTAGTTTGTGGCTTATCGTCTTTTACGTCAGTAATTGGTTTTAGAATATCGTCAGACTTTTGGATAGGTTTGTCTGCAATTGGCAGAAGAGGAGAGGTTGAAGCAATGGGCTTTTCTTGTGGCTTCACAGCTTCCAATTCTTCATCACTCTCATCGTCTGAATATTGTTTTGGAATTGTCTTTGCTAACTCAGTTGGGGACTTGGGTTTCTCAATAGATTTTACTGCATCTGTAGGCAGCTTGACAACATCTTTGATTTGTATATCAACAGACTCCCGAGTCTCACTGACAGAAGTAATTTTACTTGTAGTCATAGAAAGAGGAACCAGAGGTGTGGTGGAGGGAAGAGCTTTATCTTGAGGCTTATCAAAACTTGTCTCTTCATCGCTTTCGTCGTCAGAATACTCCTTTGGAGTTTGCTTAGATACATCCAAAGGAGACTTGAGCATCTCATCTAATTTAGTTTGTGGCTTATCGTCTTTTACGTCAGCAATTGGTTTAAGAATATCGTCAGATTTTTGGATAGGTTTGTCTGCGATTGGCAGAAGAGGAGTGGTTGAAGCAATGGGCTTATCGTCTTTTACGTCAGCAATTGGTTTTAAAATATCGTCAGATTTTTGGATAGGTTTATCTGCAATCGGCAGAAGAGGAGTAGTTGAAGCAATGGGTTTTGCTTGTGGCTTCACAGCTTCCAATTCTTCATCACTCTCATCGTCTGAATATTGATTTGGAATTGTCTTTGCTAACTCAGTTGGGGACTTGGGTTTCTCAATAGATTTTACTGCATCTGTAGGCAGCTTGACAACATCTTTGATTTGTATATCAACAGACTCCCGAGTCTCACTGACAGAAGTAATTTTACTTGTAGTTATAGAAAGTGGTACCAGAGGTGTTGTGGAGGGAAGGGCTTTATCTTGAGGCCTATCAAAACTTGTCTCTTCATCGCTTTCGTCGTCAGAATACTCCTTTGGAGTTTGCTTAGATACATCCAAAGGAGACTTGGGCTTCTCATCTAATTTAGTTTGTGGCTTATCGTCTTTTACGTCAGTAATTGGTTTTAAAATATCGTCAGATTTTTGGATAGGTTTATCTGAGATTGGCAGAAGAGGAGTAGTTGAAGCAATGGGTTTTTCTTGTGGCTTCACAGCTTCCAATTCTTCATCACTCTCATCGTCTGAATATTGTTTTGGAATTGTCTTTGCTAACTCAGTTGGGGACTTGGGTTTCTCAACAGATTTTACTGCATCTCTAGGCAGCTCGACAACATCTTTGATTTGTATATCAACAGACTCCCGAGTCTCACTGACAGAAGTAATTTTACTTGTAGTCATAGAAAGTGGAACCAGAGGTGTGGTGGGGGGAAGGGCTTTATCTTGAGGTTTATCAAAACTTGTCTCTTCATCGCTTTCGTCGTCAGAATACTCCTTTGGAGTTTGCTTAGATACATCCAAAGGAGACTTGGGTTTCTCATCTAATTTAGTTTGTGGCTTATCGTCTTTTACGTCAGCAATTGGTTTTAAAATATCATCAAATTTTTGGATAGGTTTATCTGCAATTGGCAGAAGAGGAGTGGTTGAAGCAATGGGTTTTTCTTGTGGCCTCACAGCCTCCAATTCTTCATCACTCTCATCGTTTGAATCTTGTTTTGGAATTGTGTTTGCTAACTCAGTTGGGGACTTGGGTTTCTCAACAGATTTTACTGCATCTGTAGGTAGCTTGACAACATCTTTGATTTGTATATCAACAGACTCCCGAGTCTCACTGACAGAAGTAATTTTGCTTGTAGTCATAGAAAGTGGAACCAGAGGTGTGGTGGAGGGAAGGGCTTTATCTTGAGGCTTATCAAAACTTGTCTCTTCATCGCTTTCGTCGTCAGAATACTCCTTTGGAGTTTGCTTAGATACATCCAAAGGAGACTTGGGCTTCTCATCTAATTTAGTTTGTGGCTTATCGTCTTTTACGTCAGTAATTGGTTTTAGAATATCGTCAGACTTTTGGATAGGTTTGTCTGCAATTGGCAGAAGAGGAGAGGTTGAAGCAATGGGCTTTTCTTGTGGATTCACAGCTTCCAATTCTTCATCACTCTCATCGTCTGAATATTGTTTTGGAATTGTCTTTGCTAACTCAGTTGGGGACTTGGGTTTCTCAACAGATTTTACTGCATCTGTAGGTAGCTTGACAACATCTTTGATTTGTATATCAACAGACTCCCGAGTCTCACTGACAGAAGTAATTTTACTTGTAGTTATAGAAAGTGGAACCAGAGGTGTGGTGGAGGGAAGAGCTTTATCTTGAAGCTTATCAAAACTTGTCTCTTCATCGCTTTCGTCGTCAGAATACTCCTTTGGAGTTTGCTTAGATACATCCAAAGGAGACTTGGGTTTCCCATCTAATTTAGTTTGTGGCTTATCGTCTTTTACGTCAGTAATTGGTTTTAGAATATCGTCAGATTTTTGGATAGGTTTGTCTGCAATTGGCAGAAGAGAAGTGGTTGAAGCAATGGGCTTATCGTCTTTTACGTCAGCAATTGGTTTTAAAATATCGTCAGATTTTTGGATAGGTTTGTCTGCAATTGGCAGAAGAGGAGAGGTTGAAGCAATGGGCTTTTCTTGTGGCTTCACAGCTTCCAATTCTTCATCACTTTCATCGTCTGAATATTGTTTTGGAATTGTCTTTGCTAACTCAGTTGGGGTTTTGGGTTTCTCAACAGATTTTACTGCATCTGTAGGCAGCTTGACAACATCTTTGATTTGTATATCAACAGACTCCCGAGTCTCACTGACAGAAGTAATTTTACTTGTAGTTATAGAAAGTGGTACCAGAGGTGCTGTGGAGGGAAGGGCTTTATCTTGAGGCTTATCAAAACTTGTCTCTTCATCGCTTTCGTCGTCAGAATACTCCTTTGGAGTTTGCTTAGATACATCCAAAGGAGACTTGGGTTTTTCATCTAATTTAGTTTGTGGCTTATCGTCTTTTACGTCAGTAATTGGTTTTAGAATATCGTCAGATTTTTGGATAGGTTTGTCTGCAATTGGCAGAAGAGGAGTGGTTGAAGCAATGGGCTTTTCTTGTGGCTTCACAGCTTCCAATTCTTCATCACTCTCATCGTCTGAATATTGTTTTGGAATTGTCTTTTCTAACTCAGTTGGGGACTTGGGTCTCTCAACAGATTTTACTGCATCTGTAGGCAGCTCGACAACATCTTTGATTTGTATATCAACAGACTCCCGAGTCTCACTGACAGAAGTAATTTTACTTGTAGTCATAGAAAGTGGAACCAGAGGTGTGGTGGAGGGAAGAGCTTTATCTTGAGGCTTATCAAAACTTGTCTCTTCATCGCTTTCGTCGTCAGAATACTCCTTTGGAGTTTGCTTAGATACATCCAAAGGAGACTTGGGCTTCTCATCTAATTTAGTTTGTGGCTTATCGTCTTTTACGTCAGTAATTGGTTTTAGAATATCGTCAGATTTTTGGATAGGTTTGTCTGCGATTGGCAGAAGAGGAGTGGTTGAAGCAATGGGCTTTTCTTGTGGCTTCACAGCTTCCAATTCTTCATCACTCTCATCGTCTGAATATTGTTTTGGAATTGTCTTTGCTAACTCAGTTGGGGACTTGGGTTTCTCAATAGATTTTACTGCATCTGTAGGCAGCTTGACAACATCTTTGATTTGTATATCAACAGACTCCCGAGTCTCACTGACAGAAGTAATTTTACTTGTAGTCATAGAAAGTGGAACCAGAGGTATGGTGGAGGGAAGGGCTTTATCTTGAGGCTTATCAAAACTTGTCTCTTCATCGCTTTCGTCGTCAGAATACTCCTTTGGAGTTTGCTTAGATACATCCAAAGGAGACTTGGGCTTCTCATCTAATTTAGTTTGTGGCTTATCGTCTTTTACGTCAGCAATTGGTTTTAGAATATCGTCAGATTTTTGGATAGGTTTGTCTGCGATTGGCAGAAGAGGAGTGGTTGAAGCAATGGGCTTATCGTCTTTTACGTCAGCAATTGGTTTTAGAATATCGTCAGATTTTTGGATAGGTTTGTCTGCGATTGGCAGAAGAGGAGTGGTTGAAGCAATGGGTTTTTCTTGTGGCCTCACAGCCTCCAATTCTTCATCACTCTCATCGTCTGAATATTGTTTTGGAATTGTCTTTGCTAACTCAGTTGGGGACTTGGGTTTCTCAACAGATTTTACTGCATCTCTAGGCAGCTCGACATCTTTGATTTGTATATCAACAGACTCCCGAGTTTCACTGACAGAAGTAATTTTACTTGTAGTTATAGAAAGTGGTACCAGAGGTGTTGTGGAGGGAAGGGCTTTATCTTGAGGCCTATCAAAACTTGTCTCTTCATCGCTTTCGTCGTCAGAATACTCCTTTGGAGTTTGCTTAGATACATCCAAAGAAGACTTGGGTTTCTCATCTAATTTAGTTTGTGGCTTATCGTCTTTTACGTCAGTAATTGGTTTTAGAATATCGTCAGATTTTTGGATAGGTTTGTCTGCAATTGGCAGAAGAGGAGTGGTTGAAGCAATGGGTTTTTCTTGTGGCTTCACAGCTTCCAATTCTTCATCACTCTCATCGTCTGAATATTGTTTTGGAATTGTCTTTGCTAACTCAGTTGGGGACTTGGGTTTCTCAACAGATTTTACTGCATCTGTAGGCAGCTTGACAACATCTTTGATTTGTATATCAACAGACTCCCGAGTCTCACTGACAGAAGTAATTTTACTTGTAGTCATAGAAAGTGGTACCAGAGGTGTGGTGGAGGAAAGCATCTTTTCTTCCGCATAATTCTGTTTAGAAGTTTGCTTAGATACATCAATAGGAGACTTGGGCCTGTCATCTATGTTTTTCTGTTTTTTATCTGGCTTAATTTCGGAGGTGCTCTGATCGGTTTTCTGTACTTTTGTTTTGCTTTTTGATAATAGCTCGGATGTCAATTTGTCCTCGTATGCTATTAGATTCGTTGGAAACTTTCCGTTTTCGCTCTTATTTATTTCTGTCGACTCTAAAACCTTATTGTCGCTCACATAAATAGATTGTTGCATACTTTTTTCTATATTTGATAGTAGTTTTATCTTGTGCACCTTTGCATCATGATCAATCTCCTCGTCACTTTCACTCTCTTGTGCTTTAATATTAGGTGTATCAGATGGAAAAGTGGGTTTAAAATCAATGGTCTTTTGGGTTTGTGCTGTATGTACTGCAGCTTTTAATTGTATATCATCTTTTTCATGGGTTGGAAACTTATCTAAAAACTGTTTGTCAGTCTGTGGTTTCGGTCGGCTCTCATCTAAAATTAGTGTACTCAGCTTTCTTTCGTATTCAGTTGCAACGTTTATAAATTCTTTTGTGTCTTTAATGTCAGATTTTGAAATTGAATGCAATCGCTCAACTGTCTGTGCCAGTTTTGGAAATACTACTTCATTATTGTACTTATTTAATTCTATGGGAAACTCTTGTTTATCACATTGCTTTGATAAAATATTATCACTTTCTGGTGCCTGTTTAATATTTTCGGCTAAATTGTGTTTAGTTCTTTCATCTAAAAGGAACTTAGCAGTAATTAATTTAATATCGTTCGATTGTAAAATGTGTTCACTATCTGGTTCCCTATGGAACTCTTTTGCCATATCGGAAACTTTACGCTTTGAGCATATCTTTTCGCAAACTACTTCAAGGTTTTCAACACTCGGGCTTGTTTTATCCATGTGGAGCACCGGCGAAACTATCTTCTGTTCAGGAGTACGGATCGCAGTCAGATTTTCTAGAACCAAGTCAGTTTCGCTTAAAATCTGTTGTTCTATCGTGGATAAATCAGCCTTGCGATCTACTGTTTCACGCTTACGTGGACTAAAAGGTGTAACATCTAAGCTCGTTGAGGTATACCTACGTTCAATGTCTTGGACAACTTCCTTCACTTTTGGCAATGTCTCTAATATAGTTTCCTTACTTACTAAGTCTTTCGGTAAAATGCTGCCAGGTACCTGTTCTACTTGCCTATTTATATCTACTACCTGCTCATCCAAAGTCTTTTGCGTTTCATTTAAGTCTTCTGCCACCACAAAGGCCTTTCGCTTCTCACAAATCTTTTCGCACACCTCTTCCTCAATTTGCGCCATACCAATTGCTCCACGCTCCATAGCCTCAACAGGTGAACGCTTAACAACTTCGGTAGGTGGCTCGCATTTTATTAACTTATCTAGTGCGAGGTCTGCAGCGGTTAGTATCTGTTTCTCTACCTCCGAGATGTTCGGCTCTTTATGTTCCTGATCTGTTGCTCGCTTATGTACTGGAAATGGAATAGCCTCAACTTCAGTACCGCTTATCTTATTCTCAATGCTCTGGACCACATCTTTAACAACCGTCACCTTGTCGCCTATGTACTTGGGTGGTGCGCTCTGTTGTGTGGCATTGGATTCCAAAGATTCCGTACTGCCATAGCTCTCCAAGCGCAATATCTTGCGCCTTACATCACCACAGCCCATTATCTGCTCTAAGTATTCCCTATCGCCAGCATCGCGCTGGCCATCATCCAGCTCCGTTTGTTTCTTTGGATGATCGATTGGTTTTGCAGTTAAATCTACTTTGGTGCGTTCTATTTGCGTAGTCAGAGTCGTCGTTGTTGTTGTTGTGGTCGTTGTCTTCGGAGTTGGACTACTTGCACTCATTTCTGTAAATGAGGTAGTGTCTTGTGAGTATGGTTTCTGTATAGTGGGGGGAGCTGCCATTCTATGTAGCAGCTTATCAGTTTCATCTGTACTTGTAAATGTTTCGGTTTTTACATTATGAACACTGAAGTGCTCTGTTTGAGGCGTTCCAGGTGGGGTGGCGTAATTATTTTAAGAAGTAGAAACAAGGCAATATTTAGACAGTTAAACACCTATTACAAACAAACCAGACTTATATGGTGGGTTAGTTTATATACACTGTGCAATTGATTGCATGACTACAAGCTTGTACGCCATAAAAGAACCCAGCAGCAGGCACAAACATGCAATTTGTTGTACGATATAAGTAAATGCGCTTATTAAGTCATTATTATTACATATGTATGTATAGATAGAATTAAATGCCCGTCGAGCATTTCTTATCATGTACTATGCTCTGCCATGTAAGTCTAGAGTATGGTCTATATGAAGTCGTGGATTCCTTGCCCATTTGCTGCTCTGACATCATTTTGAAATTCGACTCATCTTG
The DNA here is from genome assembly GCF_054131105.1 of Drosophila navojoa. Taxonomy (NCBI): domain Eukaryota; kingdom Metazoa; phylum Arthropoda; class Insecta; order Diptera; family Drosophilidae; genus Drosophila; species Drosophila navojoa. Next base: position 9,377,380 of record NC_142892.1, on the reverse strand, counting down.
AAATGTTCATTAATTACGTTTGCATATTTTTTTCACAAGAATATTTAAGCAATTGTTGTATGTTTTAGATTTTGTATTCATTTTGGAGTTTGGAAACAAACTTAAAAAGACAAAATTAGCAAAGTACTGCAAGAATAATGATACCACGACATCATATGTCACATACGATACGATGCAGCCTTCGAGTAAATCAGGCGCAATAGTATAGCAGGTATTTATTGTTGATATTTTTGTTTTCAATCTAACTTTTACATTTACAGATACATCATACATTATACAAAGTATGTAGCCAATTGGGATAAGGAAGCGCGTTAGGAGTGCATTAATGTGTATTTGTTGTAAAAGCCGCAAATGCAAAAAATGTAAATAATCTATAAACTAAACATAGAGTACGATTTATGCATGTTTACATAACGGCTACTGTGATGTTATTATTTTATTTTTGATGTTAATTATATGTTTTAATATTGAATTTGACTTTGTTTTACTAAACATTTAGTTAAGATATTCGTGGGTTTGAGATGACAGAGAGAGAAAGAGAGAGATTACATATGCTTTTTCGTTAAGGACTCACAGATATTACGAAAAGCAAACAGAACATAATCAAATAAATGATAAAATTATTGGAAACTTAAAGCCATGGTGGTTACAGATATCGAAATTGGAATTGAAGTGCTGAATGCGGCAGTTTGGTTGTGATCGAAATGCGAAATGAGATCACAATGGACTTGGAACAATTGTTTTCCATATACATAAATACTTTTTGTGGTCACTCAACTCATTTCGGATCACAACACACATAACGATTGACAAATGAATCTATATAAATTCCGAGAAGTTCGAAAATTTCGAAAAATTTGAGTGTTTATCTTAATGAAAAAAATCTTATAGTACATTGTTAATATGTTGTATGTTATGTACACTAGTTATATTGGCTTAACTTGTTATTGTACTTATTCATTTGTATTTGAAATGTTTGAATTGAAATTGAATCAATTATTGTAGCTTGCAGTATTTGACAGTAAAACATAAACTAGATTGCATAAATAATTGCTGAAAAATTGCAAACGTAATTGTCGTTTTATATTCGATCATAAAATAAACAATTATGGTTCATTATTATTGTTGCTGGATGTATATAAATATTTATAGAGTATAATAGTGAGAGAGAGATAGAGAGAGACCTATTAGCGATACCCATCTTATATGCTTAGAACTTTTCTAATTGCAACTTTTCAAATTTGCTTTGCTTCAGAACTTACCATAAAATTACAATACTTAAAGTTACTTTAGTGTTTGGGTATTGAGTTTTATAAAGTTTTGAGTGTAGTTTTTAAACTAGTTTTGTTTTGTATTCAAGTTAATTTAAGATGTTATCAATGCATTGAATAAACCACAAACAACAACTCAACGCTACAATGCTCGATTACTACTCGTTAAATTGAAACGCACAAAGAAACACAAAACAAATTAGGCCACTATATAGTTGAGGGCTTTGGCTTGGCCAGAAGGCAGCAGATCGAAGACAGCGCGTCTACAAGAAAATCGGCTACGTATTACCGTCGCGTGTACTTGGGCAAATGCAAATGTGTAACTAAATCTGCGAACAAATGTACGCTCACTGTTTAACTACGCCAAAACGAACGAAACAAATTAAATTAAGTATACGCCAGCGCGCACCATTCGACGGCCTGCGCAGTGACATAACAAACGACACCTACCCCAAAACTACCAGCAGTTATATTATATTATATTACATATAAGATAATTCATATATATTTAGATATGTCTAACTAGAGCTAACTAGACGAAACAATGGGTTGTATATTGGAAACTTTATGACTTAAGCTTAAACTTGACTGTACTGCATTGCCCTTTCTCCTGAATATTTAACCAAAGAATGCAATTGCTTTTTATCGATTCGAACATTTTGTGTTGACATTGTAAATTTTGAATGTTAGTCAACCACAGCGGTTGCAGCGGCGCCAGACACTAGCTGAACTATTGGGGATTTTTCCTTGTTTATGTTTTCCTCATTTGCCCGACCTTAGACTTTAGGTAATTGGATTAGCTACAGTACTGCGACGTTACAACGGTATTTCAGCGGCATTTTCTTGGAGAGCTTTTGTCACCATCTGCTGCTGCTGGTCAAACGCCACTCGGTGAGCTTCAATTTGAGATAGTGAATTGCGAATTATGGTTTCTTCACATACAGACTTTTTTGATTAAGATATACACACTAGTAGTTTGTTGCTTGATGCTTTTACGACTATTTATTGTTAACAATGAACTTTTTTCGTTTTCATTGAATCGTTGATAGTTTTAATGAATGGTAGTTTGCATACAAAAAGCCTTTGGATTTGAATTCAAAACGAAATGAGTTCAACATACAAAAGAAGAGGAAATACAAAATTATAAGTTGTACTAATGAAAATTGGAAACAAAGACACTACAAAAGGCTCAGAAATCATAGGGTAAACAGAAACCAAAAAACAAGGGGTGTTACGAGTTCACTTTCTTATACCAAAAAGGCAAACAAAAAACGTTGGTAAGTCAATTTACATAACAAATACTTAAATTGCATAGAGTAGAGGCAGCACTTACCAACTGTGGAAATGGCAGCGACACGTTCGAACGTCGACTCTGTGGTCGTGTGCAAAGTGGTCACAGTGTCGGCTAAATAATCTGTGTATATATATAAAGTGAAGATTCACGTCAATTAGTGTAATCAATCAGATGTTAATTTACTGAGATCTTACCATGCTCTAGATCGCCCAGGTCGGATTGCTCATTCTGCTTCTCGGTTTTGGCATCACTCGGTGTTGGTGGCGGAGTTTGGGAATGTGGTATGTCGCTCGCTGAAAGTGTAACCCAATTAGCCATACGTTCCGGTTTACATCTGAATCTTTTGTATACGCACCTATTTGTTTGAGTTCATCTGGCATTTCAATTAAACCCTCGCTCATCTTTTTGGTAATGGTCTCACCGACATATTTGCAGAACTCCGCATCGGTCAGCGACTTGCGTGGCTCAATGGACAGCGGTGCAGAGAGTCCATCTTCCTTGAGGATATCGCTCAATGGCGCTGTTGCCCGCTTATCGAACGTATCGCTATCATATTCGGACATTACTTTAGTTATACTAGGCTGCTGAGCTTGTTGCTCATTCGCCAGGAAATCGGCGGTCAGCTTGCGTGCAGCAAATGGTGATACTTCGCCAATTGGTGCAGCAGACTCGATGCCGTCTCCTGCAACGATATTCGACTCGGGCTCTACGACTGTGGTTTTAGGTTCCTTGTCAGTGGTAGTTTTTATCTCAGCTATGACTGTTGGTTCCTGCGCAGCAAGTTTTGTCTGCATGACTTCTGGCAAAATTGTCGTATCAGCGATAATCTTTGGAGACTGATCCTGGGATTGAGGCTGCGACTGAGGCAGAGGCTGAGGCTGAGTTTGTTGCTCCATCTTCAAAAAGTCCGCAGTAAGCTGACGTTCGTTGAGTGGAGCAGGCTTCTGCTGTTGACTGCTTGCTACCTCAACTGGTTTCACTGTTTCCTCGACTAATGTTTTTCTTAGTTCTACAACAGGTATTTTACTGGCTGGCGGTGCTGCTTTTACAGATATCACGGATTCTGGCTCGGAAGCTGTTGATGTCTGGCTGGACTCGATCAGCGACTCGGGTGCACTTCGCAGGCTGGGCAGCTGGCTTTGCTGTTCATTGCTCAGAAAATCATTGGTTTTCTGAAGTGTATCAAGCACAATGTGCTCCTCGATTTTGTGGAATGTCTCGATAACACCAGCTACTTTTTCTGCCACTTTATCTTCCTTTTTGGCCAAATCGGGCATATCTTGCTGAGCTGTAACCAGAGGCTCCTCCTTTTTGCCAGCAAGCCCCTCAATTTTGTCAGCCACCTCTGCTGGCTTGTCGGTTTTGATTATCTTTTCCTCGATTTTGTGGAATGTGTCAATTAGGTCGGTCAACTTTTCATTCACAGTTTCGGCCTTGGCAGCAACTTCGGGCTGTGGCTTGGGCTGTTCGGAAGCCATTCCAGATGTCATAATCGTTGCAGTGGATATTACAATGTCATCGAAGATCTTCGCCTCCTTGTCAATTGACTTTCTGGGCTCCACCTTCGGTATCTTACTTGCAGCCGGAGCTGCTTTGGGCTCGACTGCAACTTGGGCCGGCAGCTGAGTCTTTTGTTCAGCCTGCAGAAAATCTTGTGTCAACTTTCGTGCATCCACTTCGGCAATCTTGGCGCCTTCTCCGGTCTTGACTGGAATCTTAGAGACTTGTTTCTCGACCTTAGCCTCGACAGGTTTTTCAAACTCCGTTTCAGCTGCAGCCCGAGGTGCTGCTGTCGGTTTCAGGGGCTCTTCGCTAGGTCGCTTTACAAGTTTGGGTATTTGTGTCTTTGGCTCGCCGCCATGGAAATCGTATCTCACCTTTTTGGCCTCGAAGTCAGCAATTTTCTCCTCAATTTTGGTGCTCTCGATTTCAACTGTTTTGGAAATCTCTTCCGCAGCTGTAACTTTGGTTTCTTGCAGCTGCTTTATAGTCTCGCTGACCTTCGTTGTGTCTGTGGTAATCTCACTGCTCTTCTCTTTGATTTCCTGTTTGCCACTCTCGAAGGAACTGATTATATTCTCGACTTTCTTGCTGGCAGTTTCAGTGACTTCACTGATGACTTGTTCAACCTCTTTGATGGTCTCCTGAGCAATTGTTGCCACAGGGCTGGTCTTTTCCTTGAACTCCTCTGAGAACTTTTCATGAACTGTGGCCGTCGTTTCGGATGGCAGCTGATTGCGCTTTTCAAACTCCAAGAAATCCTCGGTCATATCACGCGCTTCCTGGCGGGTAATAAAGCCCACTCGGCTGCTGGTTGCCGTGTCCTTCTTAGCCGTCGTCTCAGCGGTGCTTATATCCTGGACAATCTTATCAACTTTGTCTGGAGATGGCAGTTCTTCTTCTTCAGAGCTGCGTCCGGAAGTTTTCAGCTTATGTGTCAACTCCTTATCGAATTCGCTCTTGCTCACTTCAGTGGAATCCATTTTGCCCATCTTCATCTTGATGACCTGCTCGGGCACTGTCGTCGTTTTGATTATGACATTGTCGGCGGGTAGCTGCATCAGAATCTCTGACTCGTGGTGCGCCTTTTTGTCCTCAATTAAGCTCTTGCGTTTGATCTCAGTTATCTCTCGTGTAATTTCCTTCTTTTGGGTTGAGGCTGGTATGGAGCGTTCCACAGAGAGACGTTTGACGATTTTCTCTCGGCGCTCGGCAACGGTTCGTTTTGCTGATTCCTCGTCGGACTCAGACTCTTCAACTTCCTTCTCTTCTGCAGAGTATTTGACTTCTTCGCGTTCGTTGATTTGCTGGATTCGCTTACCTAAAAGCAAATATGTGATGGTGTTAGTATTATGCTGTCAATTCTCAGTAGTAAGTACTCACTTTCTCTGCGGACCAGCTCTTCTACGGACTCGGAGTTCTTCATAAGATCTGCCTCGTCAAACTCTCGCGAATGCGATAATCTGCCGCTCTTGCACTTCTTCATGATGTCGTCTCTTCCAATGTTTTTAAGAGCTGTTTCCAGTGCTTGAATATCGTAGTTTGGCTTATCTTTGTACAAGCGAATCATGCTCTGCGCCTGTCGCGCAATACTGTCGGTATTTTGGTTGATGATTTCGTCAATCTCATCGGTAGTTATGCCTATCTCTGGGGCCAATTGTATCCAGTCCTTGCCCAACAAATTGGATAAGTCTACAATGCGTATGTCGCCAATGTAGTGATCGTTCTGATGCTTGCTCAGGCTGAACATCGAGGTGCGGTAGGCAGAGGAGACACGTTCAGAGAATGCAGTCGTCGAATCGGGTATGACAGCCTCTGGCAGAACAATGTTGAGTATGCAGATGGGTTGCTGTGGAGGCTCGCCCTTGGCCACCTTGGGCTCCTTCATGAACAGCGTGCGACCCACAATATCTGCATGCTGATCCTTCACACGCACCGTGAAGGGCAGACGATTCTCGCGGAAGGCCTTGAACTGCAACTGCAATTGATCACCCGACTTGGTGACGGGCACTAGATTGCCAGCCATTTCAATGTATTGCGGTTTGCCTTCGAGCACCTCGACATCACGGCTCTTGGCCACCTCGGTGTATAGCTCGTGCTTCTCGAGAGTCTTATCCTCGCGATCGTCGGTCATACAGAAGACGCGCAGACGTGCCTCGAAGGGCTCTATTTTCTTGGCGAACACCACAAACCGGGCTATGAACGGCACATGGATGACTTCCCTATAAAGCGCACATGGTTAATATGATCTAAATGAGATCTAGCTGTAATTGTCGACTTACTTGTACAGCTCTGTTGCCATTTTGGTTGCATCGGAAATGTTGCGACAGTCCATTAGCCAGAAACGGGCCGAAACTGTTGTCGTGAATGAGACGCAGTCGTTGACAAATGTCAACGGCGTGGAGCCCGTCACATCCTCCCATTGGGCACGGGACGGTCCGCCTAATGGGTAATAAGACGTTCAATTTTCAAGCATAGATCAGTGTAAGGGCGATTTGCATAGACTAAATATGAATAACTCTTTGAAAACTCTACTTATGTCTTATTAGCAGATCATTATGTAATTCGAAAAATTGTTCAACTAAATGAAAATGAAAAAGTTTTTGTCTTTAAAGAGAGAGAGAAATACGATAGTGTGTTATAATTACAAAGCAATTGTTTATATGTATTAAAGAGTATTATTGAGAAAAGTATTAAGATGTAAGTTATTTCTAAAAAGTACCGAATATGTATTTAGCATAAGAGTTATAGAAAAATTAGTAAATTGTTTCTTGTGGTCTGTGTGTCTGTGGCATATCGTATTTATATATATGTATAGATTAATGTGATGCTGTGACTGGGTTAGGTCTAAGCCTTGTGTAATGGATCAATGTACATGTATATGTGTATGTATGTATGTATGGGTGTGTGTGTCGCACTTTGGATTCAAGCATTATATTTATTTGTTAAATTAAGTCTTTGGAGGGCTATAGCATTTACAGGGATATACAGGTACTAAAGGTACTTGTTACGCTGACTTCGAAGCCATTTTGAAACAACATGCTAAATATGTTTGGAATAACAAAATTATTTCAATGACTTTTCAATGATAATTAAGTGAGCGTGTTTCACGTGTTTCTTGTAAATGTGTAGAAAACAAGAAAAACGAAAACGAAATCAACCGAGAAATACAAAATCAAAGAAATATAATTAAAACAAACTTAATAAGATAAAATAAATAATAGACCTTGACTTGTTTATATACAATAAACAAAATATATTTAGGTTCGTTAAATATATAATATAGAGCTTAATTTCATTAATAGCATAAATTTCTTATTCTTTTCTTCTTCTTCTATTTGATTGTGTGTGAATATTTTTGTTTCATTTTCTCGGTTTCAGAAAAGTTCTCTTTGGGGCCACAAACAGTTGAAATTCGAAATTGAATAAGTTATTTTTTGAAAACAATTTATATAGATAATATGTGAATATATTCTGCTTAATGTTGAACTCAAAAGGAAGCATAACACATCAAATCAAATCTGAACAATCTAATAAAACAAGAAACTAGCAATTATATTAAGTGCATGACATTCCAAATTAAGAATAAAATGGAAAACAAAGATATATGATAAATAAAGACAGTAAACAAATAATTCAAAATTCAAGTCTGGCCTTAATTTAAATACGGTTTCATTGGCCCAAAGAGCAACTTTAGCAACTTGTTTTATTAGAGACCTATTAACATTTTTTTTTTATCATTTTTATTTTTTAATGGAAATGTGCAATTTATATATGAATAGAAAAAACCGCGTGCAGTCAGAAATTTCATTAAAGATATTTGTAATTTATTCTTATTTAGTTAGTTTAGAGAAAGAGAGATAGAGAGAGAGAGACAGAGCGAGAGAGAGCGCAGCAAAAGAGTTGTTTTTGTAGGACAAGCTTAAGAGTTCGAGAAAGTTAGCTTACTTCAAAAAAACGAAGCTGCTTTGATCTGAAGAAGCCTTGGCTTTAACAATTGGAAGGGAATCAGGAGAGGCCCAACAGAATTTGTTCCTGATCTTCATTTTATTTTACTTAATTTGCTTTTTTATTTTACAGAAAACCCAAAGACGCAGCGCAACCCGAATTAAGGCAGAGAACAAAAACAAAAATAATGATTCCAAAATGAAGTCAAATAAATGAAAGCAAAATATATCGATACGAAATAAACATGTTGAAAGCATAGTAATATATTAACAAAATGAAATACATATTTTTAGAAATATTTGCAATAGTTTTTTTTTTAATAAGAAATTTGTTTTGAAATAAAATATGCAGAATTTTCAAATATTATTTTTGATTGAAATTTGCTAAATTGTTTCATTTGATATTTTTTTATAATTGGTTCATATTCAATATAAGTAACTATGATTTGTTATTGTTGTTAATATTTATTAATATATATATATTTTTTTGGCATAGAACGAAACAACTAAATATGAACAAATAACATTTTGTTTATATTGTAAACAGAGTTTCAATTTGAAGAAACTTCATACATGTTTGTGAATTTCTGAATTTATTTTATTTTTTATGGTTTTTTGGACATTTTGTCATTTTTTAGTTACCTTTTAGAGACCTTTTCCGAAACACACCTTCAATGGATTGAGAAAACAGAATGGAATGCGTGCACAAATGCATTTGACGCATTAGTACAAAATTATAGAACAATTAAATACGATTTCAATTAAGAATTTAATTAAACTATTTTTGTATTTTTAGTTTTGCTTTGTTCCAAAAATCAAAAACATATTCAACTGAAGTTCAAGGAAAATCATAGAACAAAAGTCATATATATATGTACATAAATAAGAAAAGAAGAGGACAAATATATATATTTATATATATGTATATATAAATATAGTATAATATATACTGGATCAAACACTGTTTGGCACAATGATAACATTTAATCGAGTACGAGAGAGAGAGAGAGAGAGAGAGAGAGAGAGTATATGTGTGATTGGGTTCGTATTTGTATCTGTAATTGTGTGGGTGTAGCTTGGAGTATGAGCGTATTCTATGTCGGTATGCGGGGGTGAATGAACATTTAACTATGCTGTTTGCTGTTACGAATACTTTTGCTTTTATATATACTGTTTACTGTTAAGATTACTGTTACTGAATATAAAAACGAGGCTACTGTTAATCAAATTTGGATCGTAATTTCAAATTGAATTTGGAGTAAATGCTGCAGAAACGAAATAGAGTTTAACCCGAAACAACTTATACGCATCAACTACACAGACACAAGCACATTGTTTCTATCAAATGCGACCTGGATTTTTGGCAATTTACGAATTATTATAATTATTATTAATATTTTAATTATTATATTGGTAATTTGGCAATTTTCACTGTACAACATTTTATGTATATAGATATATATGGCATGTATATATAGTACATGATAATTGTATGTAGTACATTATAGTTAAATAAAGAGGAAATATATACTAAACGAAATCATACTGAATACAGACTAGAGTTGGACTAAAGGACAAAACTAAATGGAAACTAATTAGAAACGAAGTGGAAATGGAATTATAAAAGGAAAGCCTGAGAGGTTTACAGATACAGAGAGAATGGCTTCAGGTATTCGTTACTCATAGATAAAACATCAACCAACAAAACAACATAATGTTAAGTATATACTCATTATATATGTAATTTGCTTGACAACAACACAAAAGGGAAGAACATAAACAAAGTTAACTTACCTGTTATCGAACAGAGCAGGCGTAGCGTTGGCGTATTGCCCGAGTACTGATTTATCATGCCCTGGCTGTGTGCCTTCGGGGCGGGCATGCTCAGAGTGATTGCCTTGTGGAATTTGCGACGGCGCGGCTCGACCGTTACGATCGGCGAGACGGCAACGCCGCGACCCAATAGCTTAGCCGTTAGATCTGGATCAACTGGTTGGGCCTAGAAATGTAACGAATTTTCGGCACTATAGATAACAAAAATCGATTTTCGGGCCACACACACACACACACACTCTTCAGCAATAATGGTAGATGAGAAACACAAAATTAAATAAAATAAAAACTATATATACGAACTATGCGTCATTTGTTAAAATATATACATATATCTATATCTATATATGTATAACTCTAATGCATAGAAAAATACAAAAACTAAAATTAAAATTTAATAAATGAAATGAGTTTTGGGCTAAATGGTGAACATTTTTGTTTTTGTCTTTTGTGTCATATTCTTTTTGTTGTTTTTTTTTTTATACAATGCTTATTTAGGATTTAGATGTTTCATTCATACAACTATTATTTTTAATGGTTCTATTGAGCAATCGCATGTTTTTAGTTAATTTAACTACAAACAATAACAATGTTCAAGCCCATTTATGTCCCAATAAATTTAGTTATCAAAAAAAACTTTGACTACAACTTAATCGAACCCTAGAAAACGAAAATCTCAGCAATTTGCCGTAAATCATATTTTATTGAAATTTATATACAAAATGCAAAATAAAATGTGCTAAAAGAAAACGTTTTAAACTCATGAGTGGGGCCATCATAAAATCGTATTTTTTCCTCTTTTTTTTTGGCTTACAAGTTCGTTAGGCATTTCTGAGCCGAACCCAATTGTATCGGTCTCTAAGCATTTTTATAATACATATATACAACTATATAGTATTTCACAATTTCCATTATATTTCTTTTTGTTCTCAAAAAAGCAATTTAATCGAAAAATTAATGAATAAAAACTAAAATTAATGAAAAGATTTTCATTGTTATAAAGTTTTTGTTGAACTAAATTTATTGGGTATAGTACTTCATTTCAGTAAACTTTTATAATCTTATGCATAGGTAAGTTTTTCTCTTTTCTGTGTTTTTTTAATATGTTAATTTATAATAATAATAGGCATATGTATATTTAGTATTATTATTAGTTGTCTACTTCGATTGGACAATTTGTTTGTTAGAGTTTAAGAAAATATGCGATTTGTTGGATAAGTCGCTTGATCCATGATCAATCATCGTAAATAGATTAATATATGTATTTTAATATTATTGCAAGTCACTCTAAAATAATTCTTTCTTTGTTTAGTCGTGGAGTACCAAATAATTCTCAACTAGTTCTGCAGTGTGATTTCTAGTAAATTCTCAAACAAAGTGCACATATAGATATATAGCATAAGTAACATATACATAAAGCCCCCAAAACAACAAAAAAATTGTAATATTGTAACTAGAGGCATTTAAAGTAGGAATATTTCTAAACAAATCTAAATACTAGTATTGGAGTAGAATATTTTGATTTGATAATAGGTTCCGCCTTTCAAGTTAATCTGAACTGATCATGCTGGATATATATATATATATATATAGATATATGTACGTGTATATCATAGACGCGAGTTACAATGTTTTTGGAGCGGTATTAAATCTTGATTAATTAATTAGTATTTAAATGCGTACTTGTAATATTTCGGAAAACTTGGCTGATATACTTGGAGGAAGCTATTTATGTTAAATGCACGATTATTGGTGTATACTCTATATAAATCGATCGTTTAATTTTCTTTACGTTGATCTTGCTTCTTGATTTACCAAATGAGCGAGAAGCGCTTCTTTTTGGGCACATGATTGACGCTGATCTTGCGTAGTTTCTCGGGCGCAACGCCTTTGCGTGGTTTAAAGAGGTTTACCTGTAAGCCAACTTTGATTTTCTTGGTCAGGGCGCCCTGTGGGAAGACGGCCTGAACCTGTGGCACCACAGTGCTGGACACCATGCCGCCTTCGGGTCCAATTGCATGCACCTCCTGGCGTATACGCGATACGACAGCGAAATACTGCGGGAAATCGTAGGTGACAAAGCGACAGACATGATTGCCGGCCTGCTCCTCCAGCTGAGCGATTTCTGTGGCAGCACAGGAAACAAATTGGAAAGTCAAATGAGAAAAGCTGATTTAGGCCATGTCAAGTCCACTCACCCTCTGGCTCGAAGCACTGTTGCATGACATCGTGAATAACCTCCTCGGAGTTGTCAATGGTATGTTCTCGCCAGGTTTCACCGTTGTCGGAACGCAAGATGATGATCTCACGCTCCTTGCCACGCAGCGAGGCGAAATGCGGCACCTCCATGACCACGGGCCCAATGAACTTGGTCGAGCACGGTCCCAGTTCAAGCACGCGGCTGGCCAAGGCCTCACCCTCCATCAACTGCGGTGGATGCATGGTGCGCTGCGGCTTTACATACCGGCAGGTCACCCGCGTCGGCTGGCAGGTGGAGCGCGACGGTATTATCATACGGACGCCGCTGTGGCGACAACCACGCATGGCACCGCCGCGTGCATCCACCAGGAATGAGACCAGGAAGCTCTTCCAGCTCAGCTTGCGACTACAAAGCACCAAGTTAGGAATCATACTTGAGTAAGTCGATTGCTATACCTACCCCACATGTGGTGGCTCATCGTTGCCAGCTCCATTGGCTATATAGACACCATCGACCGTTGCCTTGGGCGAATTGCCATAGACTTGAGCCTTGTGCGGACTGATCATCTCCTCGCCAATGGTAGGCGGTACTCCACCTGCATATTCAGCACTTTGGGTCATGCGATTGGAGTCCATGCGCTCATCGCGCGTAACATCAATGGGCAGCGAGTCATCGCCTAGGGATTTCATTTCATCAACGGTCAGATAGCGATAAGGTTGATCGGATAGCATATTATCTTCGCCTATGGGATTTTATTTTTCGTTTATTTGCGTAGCATTTCGGTTGCATTCCACAGCATTTCAATTAAGCACAAGACAGTCCAATTGGCCATATAGCGAAGTATTGTTGTTGTTGTATTGTGTTGTATAGTGTAGTTCAGTTGTTGTTGTTGTTGTTGTTATTTGATTTGCAGATGATGAGAGCGCAGTGCATTGAAAATAGAAGAATGCAAATGAGTTTTTCTTTTAGTTGAGAAATTTCGTCAACACTACATGCATATTTTGTATAAATAAGTAGATACATATATATATTAATAGGATGATATATAAAGCTAGCATGAATCATAAATAGGAGCAATAGTATATAGCTTAGTTTATAGATTATATCAAATACATCATTTAATATATATATTTTTATAAAGTGTTTCATGCCATGGTACAAAAAAGTCACAATTTTCACCCAAAAACCTATCTCTTGTATATTTACATGGACATCAAGGTATTCGAAATGAAACCGTTATGTACTACTTATCGATACATATCAATACGCCATAACGATTTCATATATGTATATTAAAGTGTTTAAATAAATCAACAAAATTGGGAAAGGTGTTAAGCACACCACATTTTCGTTTCTTGTGCTTTCTGGTGTTTACGACAACGTCAAGATATAGTTTATACATTTAGACGAGGCAACCATATAAAGTGCTGCATTATCCTTGTTTATTGATTATAAATTTGGTTCCAATTGGATTCCAATCTATGCCAATTGGTGCACTTGATAGCAGTCGGCTCTTCAATATTAATTTACAGTTGCCCTTGCAACGTTTCAATTGACAACTTACTGGAGACATATAGATAGTCGCCCTGGTAATACGGTTGAAAGATCTGGTTGTCTGGCCTACGGTCTCGATCACCGCCAATGCCAAACTCGTAGCATGCGTCCAATTCCCATTCTGTGTCACCTGACGGCACACATAAAAGGGTTTGTTTTTTTTTTTTTCGATTTACTTAAGACTAATCATAACTTAGAGTATTTCTGTGGTCGAAGTATGTGTCTGTGTTTAGGTGTAAGCCGAATAGAATCTATACATACCACCCTCTTCCTCGGAATCGGACATGAAGGATTCGTGCATGGCTTCTGGCGCCACAACGCGATACTTTTCCTCCGTCTGAGCGGTAGCAGTGGCATCCTCGTCCTCCTTGGTAATCGACTTGAGGGAATCGAGCACACTGATGTAGCCCAATTTGCGTGCAATATGCAAAGGTGTCTGGCCATTGACAGTCTGGGCATTTGCATTGGCCTTGTGCTCCAGCAGCAAGTTCACAATATGGCAATGGCCCTGCTGAGCGGTCTGATGCAAAGGAGTATAGCCAGCCTTGGTGGCCATATCGATGTTGGCCCCGTTCTGCAGCAAGAAACGCACCATGTTGGCCTGGCCGAAGTGGGAGGCCACATGCAGCGGAGTATAGCCAGCCTTGGTGGCCATGTCGATGTTGGCACCGTTGCGTTGTAGAATCTCAGCCACATTGACATTATCCTCCTGGGCGCACAGATGCATGGGTGTTAGACCGTTCTTGGCTGGATGATTGACGGCAGCCTTATGCTCAATCAGTAAATTGGAAATCTCGGCGTGTCCCTCCTGGCTGCTTAGATGCAGTGGCGTGAATCCAGCCTTGCTCTCCGCATTGGCCTGAGCGCCGTATTCCAACAAAGTGGTAGCAATGTCCATCTGGTTCTTGCGCGCCGCAATGTGCAGCGGTGTATGTCCGTTCTTGGCGGTGGCATGTGGACTGGCGCCCTTCTCCAGCAGCAGCAAGGCCACCTGCTGGTTGTTGTAGTGGCAAGCCACATGCAACGGGGTAACTCCATTCTTGCCCTGTGCATCCACATCCGCCTCCTTCTGGAGCAACAGCTGAGCGACCTTTATGTGCCCATACTTGGCTGTCAGATGTAATGGCGTAAAGCCCTTCTTGGTGGCTGCGTCCAAAGCAGCGCCGTTCTCAATCAGCACAGCGGCCACCTAAATAAATAATGACTTATAAATATACTGAAATTGCGTTTCTCTATGCACCACTTTTATCTCTACAAAAATTAAGTTGCGAAGGCGATGCATAGCTCTAACTACCTGTTCAGGAATACAACTTAATATGAGCTAAAAATTGTAAATAATAAATCAATGTAAATAATACCAAAATAATATCGAAGTGGAGACATTTATTTATGGCCAACATAATAGACAGTAACAAAAGACGTAACGAAACTCGTAATACTCGATGAATGTAACAGAAACAAAAATAAAAGTTATAATTAAAGCAAATATACATAAGGAAACTCAAAAACCAATTTCAAATGAAATACTCCTGATGACGTATCCAGAACAATTGCATTAGGTAGACGGTGTCGATGTGATCCGTTATCTTTTTGGCAATCAAGTCTTTTACCTCGTCCTGACCTTCCTTGGCGGCAATATGCAAAGCCGTGTACATGTCCTTCGTAGTGGCATCCACCTGAGCGCCATGCTGCAGCAACAGCATCACAATATCAACGTTACCCAAACGTGAAGCGATGTGCAACGGCGTTTGCTGTTCCCGAGCACGCGCATCAACCTGGGCGCCATTGCGTAAAAGAATACGTATGATGTCCGTCTGAAAGAATAATACAATTTGAAATTAACGCTTTATTTAATATGGAGATCTACGTGAAATATCGATGATTACAAATATCGAGTAAATAAGAGAACAAAACGATCAATTTGAATGAGTATTTAGTGAATTACTCAAAAAGGTGATAGCTATGAATAGTTTTGATATCGATAGGAGCCTTTAACGGAAGAGAACTTTGAACGACACTCACCTGATTGGCGCGTGCAGCCAAATGCAATGGAGTCTCGCCACGCACAGTGGGCACATCGGGGCTTGCGTCGTGCTGCAGCAAGTAAATGACGATGTTCATGCAACCCATGAAGGCGGCCACGTGCAGCGGAGTTAGACCGCTTTCCGTAGTGGCGCTAATGCTGGCGCCGTGGCGCAGCAACAGCTCGACGACCTTCAAGCGATTCTTTTTGCAGGCAATGTGCAGTGGTGTAAATCCATTGAGCGCACGTGCGTTAGCATCGGCATTACGGTCCAGCAGGAGCTTGGCCACACGCACATGTCCGCAATGGGCGGCCACATGCAGAGCAGTGAGATAATCGACGGTGACCTCATCCACTGGTGCGCGATGATAGAGCAGAATGCGAGCAGCATCCACATGCTCGCCCTGGGCGGCCATGTGCAAGGGCGCCAAGCCGTTCTTGGTTTTGGCGCTGATTGGAGCACCGCGCTCTAGCAACATGTCTACGACTTGCTCGTGGCCGGAACGTGCGGCGCAGTGGAGTGGAGTGAGGCCATCACGAGTCTTGGCCTCGATGTTGCCGCCCTTCTCGAGCAACAGCGAGACCATGTTCGTCTTGCCCCACTTGGCAGCCACATGCAAGGGGCTGATGTTATGCTTGGCCGAGTAGTTGACATCGGCGCCCTTCTGGATCAACAAATTGGCAATGTTCTGGTTGCCATAATGGGAGGCAATGTGCAGCGGTGTAAAGCCCGACTTGGAAGTCACATCCGGATTGTGGTCATTCTGTGGGAGACAGTAACTAAGTAGCCGAACAATATTTAGTTTATGATACTTTCTTACATCCAGTAGAAGCGTAGCAGCCTTTACGTCATCCTTTTTGGCAGCTATATGCAGTGCTGGCAAACGCACCTTGCCGCGTGTATCGCTCTCGAGAAGCACGGCTACAACTTTGTCGTGTCCCTGCTGCATGGCTACAGCCAGCGGAGTGAAGCCATCCTCCGTGGCCAAGCTCTGGTTAGCGCCATTAGATAACAAGAGACGAACTACTGCATCGTGATTCTCCTGGGCAGCCATGTAGAGGGGTGTGAAGCCATTCTGCGACTGCACATTGACAGAGGCATTGTGCTCCAGCAATAGCTTCACCACTTCCTCCTGTCCAGCCAGCGAAGCAATGTGCAGCGCTGTATTCCCCTTCTTGGTGGCGCTGTCAACAATCGCTCCGCGTCGTAGCAGCTCCGAGACAACGTGTATGTGTCCATCCTTGGATGCCAAATGCAAAGCATTCAGGCCGTTCTACAATGAATTAGTCGATGAGAGATTAGGTATTGAATTTCACGTTTCATGAAGAATTTACTCACCGCATTGCTAGTGTTAATGTCAATGTTGTTCTTTAGGTGTTCCAGCACGCGCTCCAAATTTCCAGCGCGTGCGGCACGAAGGAAGGAAGTATTACCATCGCCCTGAAATTATAAAAGATAATCCTATATAAGTAACTCTGTTATGAAAATGTTAATGTACTAAGAATTCCTATATTCCAAAGAAATAGAGAGGTAATCCGTATAATCGAAATAATTTCTGCATAATGAGAATTAAAAACTCGTTTTGGAACAGTTATAAATGCAAACTAATCATCAAATAGACAAAACATATTACCATTTTCTTATTGGATTCTCCTTTAGACTAATGTTACATTTAAATAATTTTAATCAAATTATTACACTTTGACAGAGTTGTATAACTTAGCTTTTAAGAGCTATAAATCAAAGAGCTGTGCTCTGCCCTTTGGCCAAACGTAAGTTGCGTGCCAGCTGCGTGTTCATCAAAAGAGCTTTAGTTGTAGCTGAGGGCTGTTATTGATCGTATATTTACTTGCATGTGGGTAAAGAGCCGTTACAGTCGTTGCGCAACTGAAGCTCGCATTGCGAACTGTGAACTGTGCACCTGGTGGCATGGGCAGGGGTATGGAGGTGTAGAGGAAGGGAGACCAAGTTCAGTTAGCTGACGGTCAAGGCGAGGGGTCAACGTCAGCGTTTTCAATGCGCAGGTGTAATTCGGCTTTGTGCGAACAGCTGCCTTCCCTCTTTCTTTTTTTAATAGCCACCCACAAGTTGTTTATGTTTTCGCTTTGCCTTACGCTCCACTGAGCAGCATTGGGGCGGGTTGCTTGGAATTCGATATCGAAAATGACGTCATGATGTGGCATTGGAAAACTGCAAGTGGAAGGCGGCTTCCAATTGGAAGGTTGATTTTCGCACTGGATACGCAATGCCGACAACGTTATAAGTGACCGCAGACAAAAGTCCCACCGTTTCCTGTCGGAGACCAGCTCCTAAGCTGTTGCAATGCATAGTGAGAGAGAGTAAGCGAAAGAGAGGAGAAGAGGGCGTGAGCAACGGTGAGGGCAAATTCGAGGGCTCGCCCCTCAGCCAATACGGAAGTTGAAGCGGCACCTATTCATGGCATGGCTGGGCCAACACAAAACTCATTTCATATGCTTTTGTACATAAGTGTATATATAGAAGAAGCCCAACTCTAAAGGATGTCTTTAGGCACTGGCCGCTTCCTTGTTTGCCCAACTTGATGAGGGGCAGACACACACAATAACACATTCTAGCAGCCAAAGTTCAAAGGTGGCTCTCAGGGATTGTATAACAAGCTCAATTGAATGCTTGAAGCCTTGAAGTGGATTTCCTTTGAACTTGTGCAACAAAATGTCGCCCAAGTAGCTAATCAGCTCGAGGCTCAAAGCTCGAGTGCAAATTATAATGGAAAATCGGTGCAACAAATGGAGTGAAATTCATTAGGTCCCCGAGAGCAAAGACAGAATATGACTCATGTTATGGATTTTCTCTACATCTCGGTCGTGGCATGAAATGTCGCATGTCATCATTAAATTTAACCTAAATCTGTATTACCTTGCAACACGGGTTGAGGCACGGACTCACGCACAGCATGTACCGCACCACACCCAGTTCGGATGACAAAATAGCTGTCGCTTTCAACAATAGTTAGCTATTTATTTATAGCTCATTGTATAAATGAATATGAATACCTTATATTCGTATTCTTATATCTTGCTCAAATTAAATGCGACTAAGAAAAATCAATAAATCTTTGCTGTCATGCAAATGGCTACCAGGTGCCAGACAGCAACTATGATTAGCCGTATTCTAAAGTTTCTTTTAATAATTAACAAATCGAGTTTTAATTACTCTTTGCTGCTATTTGCAAGCAATTTTTCAGTCCCAGACACTGAAAAATCGATAACGTGCAAAATGGACGCCAACATGGCCGTCTCAGACAGTCTGTTCGAAAAGTTAGTACCCGCTGCAATTGAAATGAGATATTTTCTCAATTATTTTCTTTACCTGAGCTCCATTTTCAGTGACCATTTTGCGTTCACCGTTTTTCAAATAGAATAGAACAACCGAATTTCAATCTTACGATATATATATTTATATGTATATATATCTAGTATAGAAATATTGTGTAAGCGAGGCTCGCGTATGTCGTCACTGATTAGTCATAGTTTTTCTTTTACACTTGGCTAATTAATAAACTTCCTTTTTTGACGCGAATAAAGATTTAACTACTCGAGACTTCTTTTTGTTGAATTTTAAATGCACTCGCATCGATTTTTCCTTGGATTTTATGTAAGCTTTGGTGCATGGGTGTGCGTGTGTGTGCGAGGGTGTGTGTCTGTCTATGTGTGTGTGTGTGTCAGTGTACGTTTCTATGTGACTGTAACTGTGACTGTGTCGCTGTCTGTGTGTGTGTGTGTCTGATTGGATTCCTTTTGCTAGTTAACACAGTCGCTTCTGAATTATACACGCTGAGGAGCGGTCGCTTTTTGCTGCCGTTTTCTTCAATGTTCAACTCCAGACTGGATGTTTGCTAGGCCCAAACGAAGAGTCCTACCTTAGAGTCGTGGTTGAAAATCGTTTGTCGGCAACCGAGTACTGCCAGGATTTTCGAAGGACCTGCGCACTTGCTTATTCCAGTTGGGAAACGCCGCCCGTGTGGCCTGCGTCTGCGCCACCATCACCCAAGGGTGGTTCACTGGCATTGGAAGCGGAAGCGTATGCCGCCCAGTTAGCACGTGCGTCTCGCTTTGTTGACATTTGAAGCCATTGGAAGCGGTGCAGCGAGCACGTGTGCAGTGAGTGCATTAATAAACAAGATACTGGCATCAAGTCTTATAAGAAACCAGTTGAGAACTATAGAAATTGAGATACTCTAAAGAATCTCTAAGTTTGGACTTCCAAGGATTTCAAGGCATTTCAAGACCGTTAAACTGAAACTCGAGAGGATATTATGTGTAAATTGATCCTTGGGGACTTGGGCAACTTTTTTCAGTGGAAAAAGGACCTCCTACCGTCACGTAATTAATTTGCTGTCACACCCAACTGTGTTTGTAATTTCAGCATATTCTAAGTAATTAGCTGAGCAAATATAATTATTTAGAAACAGGTCCTTGGCGCAGTCGGCGTTTAAAACGTTGTTGACTAAGCGTAAACAAGTCTACGAACAACTGCACACAATCCACAGTTGGTTGGTGGAGGGTTTATGTTTTTGGTTTGATGGGGGGTTGATTTGCCTTCCAATCCAGCACTTTGCAAGAGCAATCACTACTCTTGGCTGGACTTTGTTTACTTCCAGTTTCGAATTGGAAATGAAATAGCAACCCCAAAACCCAGCACCCTTACGAAAATCCAATCAGATGCGTATGCAGCCGCATTCAGAGTCACGTTTTGCCAAGTAAGCCAAGCCGAGGCAAGCAAGGCAAAGCAAGCCAAGTAAGAGGAACGACACAATTTCTACTATTGTTCTTGGCAAATTAGCCGATTGCAGGGAATTCCACCCTATTGTTAAAACTTACCCCTAGGCGATTGCATAAAATTGCATTTCGAATTGCATTCGTGACCGGGACAAATTGTGTAAAGTGCTTGCTCTGCTTTATATGCTGCAAAAGGCTGGGCCTGGGCACGAGGGTAAGCAACTAATGTGGCATGTGGCATGTGGCAGCAAGGTGTGACGCACATTTTGGTATTCAATTAATGAGCCTTTCAGCTTTGGCTGGTATCTTTAAGCTGCATTTCAGTCTTTATCGCTTACCCAAACATTGGGCCTATTTGTTTTGGCCAGCAAAGGGTTTTCGATTACACTTGAAACCCATCGAACTCTTTGGGGTTGTGCACGAAATGCTCGAAGCGGAGCTAAATTGCTGGTTTGCATGTCAGCTGCTACTCCATAATAAATGTTGTTTGAGCCTCTATACTCTGTATACACTATGAAGTGCTATATAAATTACTATAGACATTGCCTGATTACTATTTGCGAACAGGTGATCTATTAAACATTATATAACTAATTACATTTCAACACCTAGTGTATTTATACGCTCAATGGAGTGTTGTAAATTTGGTTGTTGTATAGTTAAATTTTATATTTACTATATATTGGGTAAATTAATTTCATGGTTTTAATTTACCCAAAATATATATTAAATTCAAGTTTTCATTCGAAATGATTGATCAGGTGGTAATCTGTTTACTAAAGCTAATCAACTAGTAAAATGAAATATTGGTAAATAACATAATAGAAACGATGATTTGTTTGATCGACACAGAGTATTTACACTTCGATATGGATAAGCATATTGGCCATATTTCCTAATATATTTTTAAACAACTATGTTGGCGTCGATGAGGCTATCGCTTGTCGGCGCGACATGGCATATAACATTTCAGAAGCCAAAGTAGCCACAGCAGAAGAAGAAGACGAAAATAACAAGCAAAGCAAGCACGAATGGCTCGAAGTAAAGCGCCAGTCAGACGACACGGCCTAAGCTAATTGTCCACAACTTTGATGACCTTTGAAAACGCAACAAAAATATGGCGAAGCGAGTCGCGACAGCCAATTTAATATAAAGCTACCCTGGGGCGTCTAGTCGAGAATGGGGAGTGGTGGTTGGGTGAGAGCGAAAGAGAGAGAGAGAGAGGGAGAGAGGCGGAAGTAGTTTCTCGTAGATGAACAGTTCACTGCACTGACACAAAAGACGCCGACGCACAGAATTTAATAAAACAATATACATAATGTAAATATCTTATGCACATAAATCTGTCTATTTCTGTTTTGAAATTCTTGATATATTTGGGTCAACTGCACTTTTGATAGCAAACTATATGTGCGTGTATATTTATTAATATATATGCGTTTATATATTACATAAATCGTGTCCAATATGCCCGCGACTTACGCCCAAACTCTGCAGCGAAGGAAACCGTTTCTTCAATGTCTCCATGCCGTTGATTATTTTTTATACGCAAACAAAACACAGACGCTTAAAATTTATATGGAATAAATATATATATATATCTAAATATATAGACGAGTAGTCACGCGTTGGCCGCCACCAAGAACCGCAGACAGCGAGCGATTCGAGTCGTATTCTAAATTATTTTCTATTCGCCGTACGGCCAGAGACCCATGCGAAGAGCACAAAGAGAAATTCGCCAATCGGTTTTATTTTTAAAACATACACAACAAATTTTAGAGAAGCAAATTATCAAGAGAAAAGCTTTTGAGTGTACAGGATGAATGGGGGCTAATGCGAAAATGAGGCAGGGCTGGGTGTGTTTTGGAATGGGGTGGAGTGTCGTTGGGGGTGCGGAAGGCAAGGCTCTAAGTTCTAATTTTGAAGCTTTTTTTAATAGAGCCCCAAGTGATGCCTGGGAGACGCTACGACGCCAGAGAGTCGTCATGAAGTGGCTAATGGGCCAGCAAGGACAGCGTTAGATGTCATCGATGACTCATTTGGCTTTCAGTTATTCAGCTCAAGGATTGCGATTGCGTCATTCAATGGACTGGCAACTCCATACATACTCATGCATACATACATATACCCATAATAAAGATATACATATACATAAATACACAGTTAAGAGATGAGCCACATGAATATGGGCAATTCATAAGTAAACGCGATCATTGCCCGGGCTCTATGGGCGTATATGATGTACGCCTTGGCACTCACCGCACTCTGATGTCCTGTGGGGCAGTGTTCATGCTTATCGTGATGCTGCTTATTGTTCGTTCCACAAAGCGGGGCGCCACCATGCTGAAAGACCAGCTCATGCTGATGCTGAAAGTATTCATAGTGGCCCACATGCTCCGGGGACAACGGCTTGGGTGGACTTTGAATCGTCTTGGCAGCACCATGAGCTGTCGGATGATGTGATTTCTTGTGGTGCTGCTGCTGATGCTGATGTTGATGCTGGTGCTGGTGCTGGTTTTGCTGCTGTTCTGGATGCTGATGATGGGATTGCTGATGCGACTGTTGTTGCTGATGCGATTGCTGGTGGTGCGATGAGGCATTGCCATGATGTCCGCCATGATGATGATGATGATTGTGTGCCGTGGGTGGCGATGGCATGTTGTGGCCACTGTGTGGCAAATGCGACGAGTGCTGCACGCCTACCTGATGGCTATGATGGTGCGGCACATGACCTTGCGACGCCTCCAATAGCGTTGGCTGTATGTGAGTCACAAATTGAGCCATGATGAAAAGCACTTAAGGCCTTGCACTTGTTTGATTACGATTTTAGAGACTTTTTTCCACTTAAAATTTAGAGGGGTACATATACACACATATGTATACTAAAAAACTGAGAGTGTGTAGCAGTCACACACACTCACACTCACACTCTCACTCACTCACACATGCACTTGCACAAACACAGTGGAACGGGAGTTGGAGACGGCTTCTTCGACGACGGATTAATTTTGCTCTGCGCGTGGACAACCTTTACGCAGGAGCAATGTCAAATGACTGCCTAGCCAAAAGCAGCAGCTATCCCAGTTTTTGCCTTAGATGTGACGGGACTTTCACCTCGTCCTCGTCCTTCGTTGCTTCGCTGCTAGCTTCGGCTCCGAGTCGTGTGCGCTTTTTTTGGGGTGGTGCTCGGTGGCTAAACGGAAGCTTTAACCGGACCAAGTTTTATGTGATGCTGCTGCTGCTGCAGCTGACGTGCCTGATAAGAGCTGCTGGCAATAAACAATTGATTTATTTTTGTTTTTCTTATTTTTTGTTGTTGCTTCCATAGCCCAAGCATCGATTTCGACACAGTAATGAAAGGGCGGCCGTCTGTGCTTTGGGTATATATACGAAATATTGTTATTTTTAACATAACCTTTAAGCTAATTTTGTCAGCGCCTGAAAATATACAATACTTTTTATTTATGGCATTCAAATAGCGCGCGTTGTCTACAGCATGCAAAACTTTTTGCATAAAAAGCTTTTCGTTCGATTTGATTATTGAGTTTCGCCTTGGCCTTGGGATCTCATTTGGGGGTGTGTCTTCACTAGAGTGCCAAAGCGAATGATATTCGCCTGCATGCAGCGAAAGTTTGTTGACGCCACTTTCCAACCCACGCAAGCTTCGTGTAAGCTGCAAATTGTTGTTGTTCTGAATTCGCCGAAAGCAAGCGGGTCTAATGTTCACATCTCGCTTTGGCTACGCTGCGACTTTTTGTGAGCAACAGTTCGCTCGTTTGCTTTAATACGACAAAGTACCTCGGCGAGTCAACAGCGTGACCCAAATAAAAACGGAATAATATCACATATATTTCTTAATTTGCAATAAGTTAATAATATATTTGCTGCGACATGGCATTTCTAAATAAGGTGTGTACATTATAAGTTGAGCATAAGCACAGTTTTGTTGACTCTAGCCAAAGCAATTACAGCCGCCGATCATCTGGCAGACATTTTGAAATACGTTTGAAAGAGAGATAGAGATTTTTCAGATTATTTCTCTTATCTGTCGTGTTTGTACTTTGCCCCTTGGTTGGACTTGTGAACCCATACGGAATTCCGAGACTAATTATTTTGCTTGCTTGTAGCTCGCAGCTCCTGCTATACGTCAGCTGGCCGCCAGCCGGTGCTACGCTGCCGTCTCTCACGTCTCGCCCACCGGTCCATCCTTTGCTCTGACCGAAGAGCAGCAACAGCTCCAGGAGCTAGCGCGCAAGTTTACCCGTGAAGAGATCATTCCAGTGGCTGCGCAATATGACAAGACCGGCGAGTACCCATGGCCGATCATAAAGAAGGCCTGGAGCTTGGGTCTGATGAACAACCACATACCCGCTGAGTTGGGTGGCCTAGAATTAGATGTGTTCACGACCTGCCTGACTGCCGAGGAGCTGGCCTATGGATGCACCGGCATTATGACTGCTCTGGAGGCTAGCGGCTTGGGCGTAAGTGCAGATGACTCCACATTATATATATATATATATGGCTAATCACTACTATATTTTAGCAAACACCTGTGATCCTCTCCGGCAACAAGGAGCAGAAGAAGAAGTATCTGGGTCGTCTGCTAGAAGAGCCTTTGGTGGCAGCTTATTGTGTCACGGAGCCTGGCGCTGGCTCTGATGTTGCCGGCATTAAGACGCGAGCCGAAAAGAAGGGCGACGAGTATGTGATCAATGGCCAGAAAATGTGGATCACCAATGGAGGCGTGGCCAACTGGTACTTTGTGCTGGCGCGAACCAACCCCGATCCCAAGTGCCCGCCCAGCAAAGCATTCACTGGTTTCATTGTTGATCGTGAGACTCCTGGCCTAACGCCTGGCCGCAAGGAACTGAACATGGGTCAGCGTGCATCTGACACACGCGGCATCACCTTCGAGGATGTTCGAGTTCCAAAAGAGAATGTGCTGATTGGCGAGGGAGCAGGCTTTAAAATTGCCATGGGCACCTTCGACAAGACCCGCCCTCCAGTCGCAGCCGGAGCCGTTGGCTTGGCCCAGCGCTGCTTGGACGAGGCCCTGAAGTATGCGCTGGAACGCAAGACCTTCGGTGTTCCTATTGCCCATCATCAGGCAGTGCAATTCATGTTAGCCGACATGGCCATTGGCGTGGAGACATCTCGATTGGCGTGGCGTCTATCCGCCTGGGAGATTGACCAGGGACGCCGCAACAGCTACTACGCATCCATTGCCAAGTGCCATGCAGCCGACATGGCGAACAAGATTGCCTCCGATGCTGTACAAATCTTTGGCGGCAATGGCTTCAACAGCGAGTATCCCGTGGAAAAGCTAATGCGCGATGCCAAGATTTATCAGATCTATGAGGGCACATCTCAGATTCAACGTCTCATTATCTCAAGGAACATGTACGAAATGGCCAAGGACGGTGCCAGATAAGATGTTAGGTCACGGTCACAATCATCCTCATTTCACAAACAACGATAAATAAAGTTAATATATAAGTACTTAAACTATTACTGGAAATGTTGAAAACCATTTGATAGAGGTAGTCATATAGTACATATTATTGCTATAGATAACGTACATACAATCTTAGCTAGAAGACACCAAATCGCGAGACTAAATTGGGGCGCTCGAAAGCGCATGCTGATAAGATATGTCTGCCCCCTTGGCTCTTCTGATAGGAGTTATGGCTATTTTCGTACGTCAAAAATAAAAAGGGACAAACAAAGAGACTTTAAATACAAATAACAAAAGACATCACATTGACTTCATCCAGTGCACCAATGCAGATCATTTTCATCCAAATAGAGTTTCAACAGACCCTTTTTGCCCTTGGGAGTCAAAGTTTTGGCATTGTCACCCCATTTTAACTGCCAAATGGCTGCCAATGTGGATAAGGCACCTGGCAAGGAGAATGCCTGTTCATCGATGCTCAGTTCCATGCGCTTGGGCAGTTGTTTCTGTTCCTCCAGCTTCAGCAGACGTAGATCGTCTACCAGACGTATACAGTTCGTGGCCAAAAGAACACGTAGATGGGGCAGCTCGTCGAGCACATAGCCCAGTGCAGCCCCACTCAACCGCTCATTGTCACTAATGTCCAACCATTCCAGCTGCTGTGCCTTGGCCAACTGTTGTGTTATCTTGTAAATATGCGCATCGATCAACCCGCAGCCAGCAAGTTCCAAACGCACAAATCTCTCACTAGTACCGCTCTCCAAGAGCGAAACCAGACGCTCTCCGAGCGCAAATCCACTCTGCTCGTCCAGTGGCCAACGTACGTAGCTCATATTTAAACGCTCCAGGCGACAGCTATTCAACTGCTCGGTTAATCGGCGCACACTTTGCTGCGTTAGCTGATTGAAGCTAATGTCAAAGCTGGTCAATTGCGTGTACGCCAGATCGAAATCCTGCAGTTCGGTCAATTCACATTGTGAAAGATTCACCGTTGTCAACGCTCGACCAGCTCGGCTACCACAAAACTTATGCAAAGTTCGCAGACTGGCGCTGCCCAGCGGATTCTGGCCAAGTTGGAGCTCCTCTAAGTTCTCCAGTTTTTCAATATCCGTGCCGCAAAGCAGCGCCTCGAGACCTAGATTGCTGATCCCATTACACGTCAGTCTCAATGTCTTCAATTGCAATAATGTAGGCAGCGCCTTGGCCAATTGCTGACAGCCCTCGTTGCCAATGAAATTGAAGGATAAATCGAGCAGTGTGAGACGCGCCTGATGCAACAACGCCTTGAACAGTGGCTCCGTTTGAACGTGGCGTAGCCACAGACTCGACAGCTCAAGCGTGAGTGTACTCTGTGAACGCTCCAGCCGTACCTTTATCTTGTCGTCGACAGCTGTAGAAGATTGAAAAATTAGTTTATAAACTACCATGATTAATGTGTGCTGCTTACGTTTCTGCAATTGATGGCACATTTCCTCATAGCGTTGAGAAAGCGGTGAAATTTTCCAATCTAGAATTGTGGATAATAGCATATTCTGCTCAAGAGCAACGCTTACTGAATCTGTCTCCTCGTAGGCGAAGCCATCGGATGTCTTGAGACGCAACAAAGGCGTAAGCCCAGTTAATCTAAAAATATATTGATATTGTAAGAATAATTATTTCAATACCTATTCACATCTGCTCACTTATTATAACGTCGCCCTGTCTCTTCGGCCAGCCACCGCATGTTAATATCCTGTAGTTTTTTGCGCTCGATAGGCACTAGCAACAGTTCGTCCTGCACTTTGACTTTGAAGGACACTGTGGTTGCCAGCACTGGCGTGGCTTGTACTTTGATGGGCGATGTCATTTTGGACGGCGAGATAAGTAGCTGAATGCCGGCATTTTGTGCACCACTTGTTGTGGAATCCGGTTCCGTGTGCGTGCGGAAGCTAATCAACGAAGCCCCATCCATCGAGTCCTCGCCACTGCCCAGAGGACTTTCACTGCGAAAGCGACAAAAGCCGCTGTCCAGCAGAGATGCCTGCTGCTTGGGCTTGGAATTGCTGCTGCTGTTATTGCTGCTCATGCTGGAGGAGCGGGACAGCGTGAGCTTACGCATTTGTTTCTGCCGCTGCTTCGAATTGGCTGCCTCGAGTAACAGTTGATGAGCATCCTGCTCTGGGGGCGTGGCCTGGAACTCGGCATCCCAAGCCAGAGCAGAGTCCTGCAGATTCTCTTTTGAATTAACCGGTCGACAGCCAATACTGCCCGAATTGTACCGCTTTCGCTTGCGCTCTGGTCCTATATCATCGATTAGCCAGTTATCTGCGTCTACTTCATCATTATCCAAGAGCGCGGTACGCTTCTGCTTGACATTGAGGCTCGTGCTACTGCTTGGCTCATCGTAAGTGGCGGGTGGACGATTTGGACGCTTAAGCTGCGCCATCACGTTGCGATATTCCTTGCTAGCGCTTGATGGCTGACGCGGACTGTGTGTCGAGCTGCCTGAACGATTGTGCATGTTAAAAGAGCGTCTGAGGGTGCGTGGTGCCAGATCAAGCTCCTCCTCTTCAGCTTCTGAAGAAGCTGAAGCACTAGAAGATGGCTGAGCATTGGCATTGGTCAAAG
Organism: Drosophila navojoa; assembly: GCF_054131105.1. Taxonomy (NCBI): domain Eukaryota; kingdom Metazoa; phylum Arthropoda; class Insecta; order Diptera; family Drosophilidae; genus Drosophila; species Drosophila navojoa. The sequence goes on along the minus strand of NC_142892.1, from coordinate 9,348,941 downwards.
GCCGTGCCTGTCGCATGCTACAAATGCCCACCTTGGAGAGCGTTCGCAGAAGCGTTTCGCGGAGCTGAGCATACTGCGCCTGCTCGCCATCGAGTAGTTGCTTTGATTGCCGCCATTTGTCCAATCCCTCAATACAAGTCTCATTGTAGTCTGTGCGTACAGTTGCATCGGCTCCCCGCTCCAATAGCAACTCGGCCACGTCCAGATAGCCATTAGCACAGGCATCGTAGAGGGGCGTAATGCCATCACAACTAGTTCCGCCCTTGTCATTGATTGCTACTGTAGCTCCCTTGTCCAGCAGCAGCTCGACAATATCACGATAGCCGTGGTTGCAAGCCTCGTGTAGAGGGAGCCAACCAGCATGATCGCGCACATTCACCGTGTGGCCCTGTTCGATCAGACGTCGCGCCAATTCCAGGTTGCCTGCTATGCAGGCCTGATGCAGCTGAGTTTCGCCCTTGTTGTTGCGCTTGATAGTGAGTGTGCGATTGCCGCGAGTAATGCGCTGTGGGCGGGGCTTGTCCGTCTCATCGAGATCGCTGGCATCGGAATCAGTGAGTGCATCCAAATCCACATCATCCCCCCAGTCAGGTGTGTTCTGCTGCAGAGCTGCAGGCACATCGCTTTCAGCATCCTCATCCTCGTCCAGCTTTGCTGCCTCCTCAGCCAGATTAATGCCCTTGGTCTTAGCCTCAGCCTCTAAGTTTTCAGCTAGCACAGTCATTTTATGCTTTAACTGAAGCTTATGTAAGCGCACTAAGGCAATCCTCTCCATCTTTGCGGACGATGATTCATCGGCCTTGGCTGCTTGTCTCAAAGCTTTTTGGTACACATCATGTATTGTCCAGAATGGCTGCGCTAGCAGTTCACAAATCTCCGCAATGCTGCACAGCGTCGTAAATGCCTCCCCTGGCATATCCTGATTAAGCTCATACTCTTTCCACAAATACTCCAGCGCCTTGTCGTACTGTTTGTTATCCTTGTAGGTTTGATATAGGCTCACATAGATAGGCACCAAGCTCTTGCCTCGCTCGCCGTTTAGTTCCGCATTTTCCAGCATTTTTGTATAGTAGTCTATTGCCTTTTCATAATTCAGCAAATGACAACAGCCATCGCCTAGTTTCTCGTACAAATCTTTTAATTTGGCATAGTTTACCGAGCTTGTCAGCACCAGCTCATCAAGGGTTTGGCAAATCTTGACCACAACGCGTAATGATCTCTCAATAGTAGCGCGGTCATTCTCATCGGGGGAATGCTTTTTATACGCCTTAGTCAGTATTTGCTTCACACTTGCAAAGTCTCCAGCACTGATCAGGATCTCTGACTTGGTTATAAGTGTCTCACAGATCTTTTTCACTTTATTGGGCAAACGCTTGGCAACTTCCTGTGCCATATTACAGTAGCGCAACGCAGACGCTGCGTCGTTCTTCTTGCAATTGTAAAGCAAACTCATCGAAATGTAGCACAAGTGGGTCAGCTCGAATAAATCGTGAGTTTTGCTGATTTTAATGGCTTTCTCAATATACTCGATTGAGGCCTCGAACTCTTCCATATGCTCTTTCACAACGCCAATGTTGAGGTAACAACGCGCTTGCATATCCAATTGCTCCAGTTTCGAAATTTGACCTGAAAGCCTACAAAATGGATTATGGTCAATGATTATAAAAAATAAAGAGGTTAGTACTTACTCTTTGATTAGCAAAAGACTCCGCAGAAAACTCTTTTCCGCCAGCTTTAATTGCTCCATAGCACCGGAAGCTGAGATCTCTGATAGACTCTGTCCGTGCAGGAGATGTACACGTCCTAACGTTGCATAGGCCCGCTGCTGCTCCACTTTGTTTTGCAGTCGTTTGGCGATTTCTGTCACAACAAAGACATGTTTACAACGATATAGATATGTCATACAGCTGCTACTACTCACTTAAATAATCATTGATGTGATCCTTGGCAGCGTCATATTCGCATAGCAAAGTGAACATTTCGCCCAGCATGCGCTTCGCCTTTGCCGTCTCCAGCTCCTTGCCCATGCTGGTGTATATTGCTGCCTCTTGTTTATACTCCTTGGCGGCCTCATTGTATCTCCCCAGTTGATAGTAAAAGTCGCCCAGTTGATTGCAGCTGACTGCCAATTGTTCGCGATTGCCATCAATACGCGCTTTTTCCTTGCGCTTTATGTAGCGCTTTTCATCCATCAAAACAAATAAATCACACGAGTAAACACAAATTTCACAAACTCAATAAATATTTTGCATCCATCGTTTTGTTTTCGGCGCGAATCGAGAGTGTTGCCACACTGTCAGACATCGCATTTTGAACATATGGATAGGTATGTTCGGTAATCGGATATCAACTCGACTTCACACGCAAACAACGGACATGAAGAAAGTTTGTTATCGGCACAGTCCGATACTTGTACACGCATCACTACTGTCGCCGGTTAATAGAGAGAAAATTTTTCAGCAGTTCAGCAAATTGAAGGTAATTTAAGTGCGCAAATATTTCCTCAAAAACTGTTTTTTTTATGTGTATGTAATTGCATTGTTTCGGTAACATTGTTGGTTGTGCGTGCGTGTTTCTTGCATATGTGATGAAATTCATTAAAATTGTTATGCCAGAAAAATCGATAGGGTAAAAAAAATGGTGGGGGCTTCCTTTCAGCCAGACTGCGAAACATGACGTGACTAAAAGTACTTTTTCATGCATTCTATTAACGGATATAAACGGCCTATTATTCGTCAAGCACAAATAAATAAATATCTAGTCAAAGGAAATATTTGGCACAGCAATAAGAAAGTAATAAGGAATAAATGTAAATGTATGAACTGATTTGTCGATTTAGACAAGAAGGATTGAAGGGAGAAAAAAATTGGATCATTAACTGATTTGCATTGATTGGTAATTTGTATGTTCCATTCGTTTTACAGCAATTGCGTGGCAATGGCGAACAATAACTATGCCGGGTTCAACTACGGCGGGACCCAGTACAACACGGGACAGGTGACATATCCGGCCGTAACTAATGCAACATATGCAAATGCGGCTGCCTATCAAAGTGCTGCTGTGGCTGCTGGCCAAGGGGGTGGTGGGTATGCAGCGGCCGGTGCCGGTGCTGGTGCTGCTGGCTATGGGGGCTACGGTGACTATCGTAGTGCCATGCAGTCGTACGACGCAACCAAAACATTCTACCAACAAGCACCGGCCAGCTACAACACGGCCTCAGCGGCAGCAGCAGCAGCAGCAGTTAGTAAGACACATTATTCGGCGCCACCGGTAAAGAATCCTAATTCTACACAAAAGGGCATGGGCAAAATGGACAAATCGAATGGTGCACCAAAGCCACCTCCAAATGTCGCCGGAGGCAATAGTTATAGTGGCTATGATACGGCGATCTACAATGCGGCCAGCATGTATGTGGCACAGCAGCATCCGGGATCGCAGCAGAAACCGAACGGCGGCTCCAACAATAGCTGGTATCAGCGGAAGATGGGTCCGACAATCCCTGGGGCAGTCGCATTGCGTGGTATGCGCCCAAAAGCTCCGCCGCGACCACAGCAGCTGCATTACTGCGAGGTATGTAAAATCTCATGTGCCGGTCCCCAAACGTATCGAGAGCATTTGGAAGGACAAAAGCATAAGAAGCGTGAGGCATCACTGAAAATGCAGGCGTCCGCTGCTAACAGCGCCCAGAATCGTGGTAACAACTATCACTGTGAACTCTGCGACGTTACATGTACTGGTACCGATGCCTATGCGGCTCATGTACGCGGCGCTAAGCATCAGAAGGTAGTTAAGCTGCATCAGAAACTGGGAAAGCCAATACCTTCTGATGAGCCCAAGAAAATGGGAAAGATTAATTTTGTGCCAGCTGCAGGGCCAAATGCATCCACTGCAGCTGCAGCAGCAGCAGGAACCAAGTCTGATCAAACCGAAGCTGATGCAACCGCAGGCGGTGGAGCAGCAGCAACATCTGAAAGTATGGATGACAATATGGACGATTCGATGGGCGAGAACACGGATAACATTAAACCTGTGGGCGGCGAGTACATTGAAGAGGTCAAGGACGATGAGGGAAAAATACTTAGCTTCAATTGTAAGCTGTGCGATTGCAAGTTCAACGATCCAAATGCCAAAGAGATGCACATGAAGGGACGTCGCCATCGCTTACAATACAAGCGCAAAGTTCAGCCGGACTTGGTTGTCGATTTTAAACCCACACCACGCCAGCGTCGTCTGGCTGAGGCGCGTGCTCAACGAGCGCTCATGTCCTCGCATCGTGGCGATGAGCATGAAGGAGGCAACTACTGGGATGAGCAGCGCAATCGACAATACAATGAAGAGTATGACTACAATAATTGGATGTCCCGCAGCTTTGGAGGTAATCCATGTTAATAAATTAAATAAAATTTATATGTTATCAATAACTTTAATCACAGGAGCCCAGCGCTTTGGTCGCATGGGCAATGGACCTCCGCCACACTTTGGCATGATGCCTGGCGGCGGAAATGTGCGTCGTCCGGAGAGCACCGACGATCGTCACGCTATAGCGCGTCATGCTGAAATCTATCCAAAGGAGGAAGAACTCCAGACTATACAGCGTATTGTGTCGCACACAGAACGCGCTCTCAAGCTCGTCTCGGATACCTTGGCTGAGCTGCCAACACCAGCTGGAGGCAGTGATAGCGAACCGGCCGCCAAAAAAGAAAAAGCCGATAAACCATCGGAAAAGGATGGCCGAGATAATCAGATATTCTCATTCCACAAAGAAGCCGACAGTGGTGGAAATGTGGTGCGCATCCTAAAGGGTGTTATGCGTGTTGGCTTCTTGGCCAAGGGACTGCTGCTGCATGGCGACACAGCGGTCGAACTGGTTGTTCTTTGTGCAGAGAAGCCAACGATAAGTCTGCTGCAACGTGTGGCCAATGTGTTGCCCGATAAGCTCAAGGAGGTTGCAGGTAAGTTGTAGAGCATTTTGAAACCGTCCATCACATACAATATTTACATGCATAACTATAATCCTTGATATATATACACGTATATATATATTTCGGTGTCCATTGTGAATATTGATTGCAAAAACTTTTTCCAGAGAAATGGCTATACAATGAAGATGCAGATATCTTAATTTCTCTAGTCTAGAAATTACCAATGTATCATGGATATGTCTTAGGCTCTCCACAAATGCTTACACATTACATAACTTACAACTTCACATCTTCTCTTTAGGAAGTTTTTGTTTTGAATAACTTATTTATATTGTTTGTCCGATACGGTTAAATATATCTAAATTGCGTAGATTTAGCTAAAGTATGATAAGTTGATGGGCTCGTAACAAACGTACAATACCCTTTCCCTTATTCTTTATACACAAATAATATAATATACCCTTTGCATATTGGTTAAATAGTGTGTGGAACAGAGTTACAGTTGTAGCTCTTAAAGGAACAACATTTACAATAACATTTACAACATGTTTATAATCATATAAAGTGAACAAAATATAAATTCGACAATAAATAAAACTTAATGTGATACCAAGACATATCCATGTCAACGAAAAATCGAAATAAAACAATCACGACAAATTGCATAATCAAAAGCAGCAAATCCAAAACTTACAAAACTTCTGCCTGGCCAATTTCACAATGCTGAAACTGAAACAGAAACAGAATGTGAATTTCGCCGAGAGAGTATATGAATTTCGGAGCGCCATAATGAATGCTAGTAAAAGCAATGCGAAAGCAAGTAAACAAATTATAAATTACGAAAGCACAACTAATGTGATGTAATATATTCAATATATCAATTTAGTTTCGTTTGAAATGCGCAATTTGTGTGGAAAAAGTGAAATCATTGTTTGAATTAATGTATGTACATACTCTACTACTACTACCTACCACCTACTACTATTACTACTACTACTAGTTGTACTACTGTTGAGCCCTGTTGTTGTTGTTGCCGTGATGGATTTAAATTGTTTGACGACCAGAACCAACAGCAACAAACAGATACAACGAACAACAGCAGCCTAAACAAAGCCGAACAACAACAATAGAAAGCAAAAAAAAAAAAAAACAAAACAAAAAAATAAAAAAATATATAAACGTATTTGCCGTTTTCAGCTTCTCTTCACTGCAGGATTTGAGATTTGAGCCCTTAGCCATATTGAGATGCTATCCACTCACACTACTCACACTCAGGTGTCTGTTAGCCGTCTATAGCTTTCCAAGTCTGCTGCTGCTGCTACCAACTGCTACTGCATCTGCTGGTGGTGGATAATCAACGGATCTCGTAATCGTAATGGTAACACACTCTCTAACCCGCGGATGCCCATGCGGATGCGGAAGAGTTCATATGTGTGGAACAATGAAACTATAACAAAATGAACAGACAAAAAAAAAAAACAATCGAACCAAAGGAATATATTTATACAAAGTTTGGGTGCTCGCTCTGTTGTGCTCTGTTGTTGTTCTACTGTACACATATACACACAACGCACACGCTTACATACACACTCTCACTCTCATATTTTTCCCCATTCTCCACTTCCAATGCGATGAAACTTTGTGTAAATAAAGTCCTTTGAGATATATATATATTAAGCTCAACGCAGCTATACATATTAATATAAAAGTAAAAGAGCCGACCTGAAGCAATGCGATTGATCCACACAGACAGACGCATAGAAGGCGTACACACTCATGGAATAAATAGAATGTGTGTACCATATGTGTACAATGATCATATCTATATATATATATTTTATCAACCAAAATTGTTGCGCCCCTTGCTAAATGGGCAGCTCTACTAGCTTACTAGAGAATCGATGCCTCTTCAAGCAGCCGTTTTGTGTGTATCAAACTTGATTGTGAAAAAAAAAAGAAAAATCGAACGAAAAATTGCGACCGAAATTTATGTTGCGAACGGTGAATGCTGACCGGACCGATGATTAATTGAGTGAGCCGCAAATAAACGAAAAATTTCGGTCAATGTTTTTAGTTTTGTATGCCAGAAAACTAACCAGAAATGACAACAAAACACAGCCAGCCACGCGCTCTAAGTGGAATTGCAGTTCCAATTTCAATTTCAATTCGTGCAATTCCGTTTATGAGGCCCAGGTGGAGGTGGCGGTGGTGTCGTCGCTTTAACCGCTGGCTAAACCGGTCCGATCCCAGCACGCAAGTCATTAAACAACGTTAAATATTCGTTCTAGATATATTTATACATGTATATACATATATATATTATATATATATATGTGTCTTTAATATGTACGTTTGCTGGGAACTGAGCGGAATTTATCTGTGGAACGTAGGAAGAAACAAACATTACATTTTATTATTATTATCAGATGTGCACCTTCATGTCTTATATACCTATATATATATATATATACTTTGTGGCCCACACATAGAATTATCAACTATATATCTATCTAACAATGTTTGTCTCTTTTCTAAGCCGAACGTAATTTTTACTGCTTTTATTATTGTTAAGTATTGATTGACACTAACCCATGGCCAAACAATCTCCGTTCTAGGTGAAACACCAGTCAACTATCGCGTTGAGGTGAATGCCGAGGAAGCTGCTGTAATAGTGCTGGATGAAGTGGTTGCTGTGAAGATTACACTTACTTCGCCGCTGCTACGCGAAACCGGCGATCCCGTTGCTAAGTCCGAGGATGGGGCTTCTACATCTGCAGCTGCCGAAACAGACTTTTTACCACGTGAGCCGTGTCTGCGGGTGAGCACTCGACGTCCATACATCTCCTAAGGATTTTATATTTAATACTTGTATTTTAGGCACTCGCCGATTTGCGGCATGCCAAATGGTTCCAGGCACGTGCCACCGGACTCCAATCATGTGTGATGGTTATTCGCATATTGCGCGATCTTTGCCAGCGCGTTCCGTCGTGGCAATCGCTACCGCAATGGTCATTAGAGTTGCTAGTGGAAAAAGTTATCTCATCGGCTGGTTTCCCCATCTCACCCGGCGACTGTTTGCGTCGAATCATGGAGGCTTTGTCTTCGGGATTTTTAATCAATGGTCCCGGCCTGTTGGATCCATGTGAAAAGGATCCAACCGATGCTCTGCAGCAACTCACCAAGCAGGAGCGTGAAGATCTCACTGTCTCGGCACAGTTATTCCTGCGTTACATTGCTTTCCGTCAGATGTTCAAAGTGCTTGGCATGGATCAATTGCCGGCCATGAAGTACCCAATGCGCCCGTGGCGCATTAATCGGAAGCGACGTCGCTCATCAGGCAAAGCTGGTGCACCCGGTGGTGAAACAGATCCTGCCGACATCGAGGAGACTGGTTCCGATGAGAAAGTGGCCAAGAAGGATATAAGCGCAAGTGCTTCAACTGCCACAGCCTAAGTGCTAAACAATCAGAAATAGCATAAACTATAACCGTCAACAAATATAATAAAAAGTTTTTTCTCAATCTAATTGCGCTATAAAATGCGCTAAATAATAAAACTTTCACACTAATTAAATTTGGACACAAGTATTGTGTCCAATAAATTGCCCTATTTGAAAGCAACAAAAACATTAAATACAATACCCATACTAACAATATTTAACTCAAAAAAATTAGTTGCATTTTTCTATACTATGTAAAAATTAATGCAAAATGTAATCGATTAGCCGTGGAGGCGTTGATCCTCTATAAACATAAACTATAAACTCGACTGCCTCCACACCGCGTTTCAAACATTAAAAAAGATAAAAGAACAAAAACAAATTTTAATAAAAATACATTAATTACAAATACTTTATTTTATTAATCGTTTTCACTACAGAAAGTTTTGCCATTTTGAGTTGGTCTTGGTATCATATACAAAAGCGGTTTGTGCTTTGCGCTTGTTGGAACCGCTTTTCTTTTTGTAAAAAGAACTGTTGTCAGGCTCATCTAACTCTTTGGGTTGAATATGTCTATTTGAGCCAGAGCAAGTATCTGTAATTGGTTCATCGGTGTACTCAGCCCATTTGCTTGAACCTCCAGTGCGGTGCGATGATTTCAGTTGATCTGCCAGCTCAACCAATGCACGGTCACCCAGGTTTTCTGCCTGTACCTCCAATATCATACGTTTTGCCTGTGCTTCCTTGCGTTGCCCGCAATCCAGATTTAACTGTTGCACCTTTGCACGGCATTCAGCACCGGACCCGCGAAAAAATTCCTTTTGCATCACCTGTTTAGCATCGCATACCTTACATTCCCATCTATTTGTCTTCTTAACTATATCCACCTACATAATTACGCATTCGTTTTATTAAATTATATAAAAGTTTCTTCAGTATCCTACCTGATATAAACTGCACTCAACACATTGTACAACGCGGATTTGTTGAGACATTTTTGTGCTGCAATATTTTTAAACAAACGCCGCTATGTGCGCATTACCAGGGATACCACATTACATTTTCGATGTTAATCTGAACAGCTGATTCGAAGATGGCTCTGTTATGAGAATGCTAGCATCTGCTACTATTAATATACATATTTACTAAATTAAAACTTCACTTTGGCACTCTGTTTTGTTTTTTTTAGCACAATACCATTATTTCTCACTTAATAATTCTCTAATTCAACTAAATGTTAATGAGCCCAAAAATTTTTGTGGACTTTAATATTAGAAGCGACCCTCGCTGTTAATAACATTTCCGGCAAATGTTATATGCGGAACGCCAATTCTTATAATTGTAATCAAATAGCCACACAGCGTCACAGCGACTGGCAGTTTTTCAAAATGAGATTGGTATATAAGAATCACCTGTTATCAAAGGAAATGACAATGTAAATTATTCTAAACTTTGTGTTCTATCTTTGTAGTATTGCCTCAGCGGTGACTTGGCAAAACCATGCTACATCATCACATTCAAAGGACTGCGCATAATGCTCGATTGCGGCCTGACGGAGCAAACTGTGCTGAACTTCTTGCCACTTCCCTTCGTCCAGAGCTTGAAGCTTTCCAATCTGCCAAATTTCGTACCCAGCAGCGATCATGATCCCCAAATGGATGGTGAGCTAAAGGAGTGTTGCGGCCGCGTGTTTGTGGACTCGGTGCCAGAGTTCAATTTGCCCATGGACAAAATGCTTGACTTTAGCGAAATAGATGTAATACTTATTTCCAACTATCTGAATATGCTGGCGTTGCCGTATATTACGGAAAATACGGGCTTTAAGGGCAAAGTCTATGCAACGGAACCAACGTTACAAATTGGTCGCTTTTTCCTCGAGGAACTTGTGGATTACATCGAAGTGTCCCCGAAGGCATGCACGGCCCGTCTGTGGAAGGATAAACTGCATTTGCTACCCAGTCCGCTGAGTGAGGCTTTTCGCGCTAAGAAATGGCGCACCATATTCAGCCTAAAGGATGTCCAGGGCAGTCTCTCTAAGGTGACCATAATGGGCTATGATGAGAAATTGGATATACTTGGTGCTTTTATAGCAACGCCCGTCAGCTCGGGTTACTGTCTAGGCTCCAGCAATTGGGTACTTAGCACTGCTCATGAGAAGATTTGCTATGTCAGTGGCTCCTCAACGCTAACAACGCATCCTCGTCCCATCAATCAGTCAGCACTCAAGCACGCCGATGTGCTAATCATGACGGGATTAACACAGGCACCAACAGTAAATCCGGATACAAAACTAGGTGAACTCTGCATGAATGTGGCGCTCACGATAAGAAACAATGGTTCAGCCCTGATACCCTGTTACCCATCCGGCGTTGTCTATGATCTGTTTGAGTGTCTAACACAAAATCTGGAGAACGCCGGACTCAACAATGTGCCCATGTTTTTCATATCACCCGTGGCAGACAGCTCTCTGGCCTACTCCAACATTTTGGCCGAATGGCTGAGCTCGGCGAAGCAGAATAAAGTCTATTTGCCCGATGATCCCTTCCCGCACGCATTCTACCTGCGCAATTCCAAGCTGAAGCACTACAACCACGTCTTCTCCGAGGGCTTCAGTAAAGACTTTAGACAGGTGAGTTTACTCTTAACTAAAGCACAAAAAAGCTTAAATGGCATCTACAACTGTTTCAATTATAGCCGTGCGTTGTCTTTTGCGGTCATCCAAGTTTGCGCTTTGGCGATGCAGTGCATTTCATTGAAATGTGGGGCAATAATCCTAACAACTCGATTATATTCACGGAACCAGATTTTCCTTACCTGCAAGTATTGGCGCCCTTCCAGCCGCTGGCTATGAAGGCTTTTTACTGTCCTATCGACACCTCGCTGAACTATCAACAGGCCAATAAGCTGATCAAAGAGCTTAAGCCGAATGTGCTAGTCATACCGGATGCATACACAAAGCCACATCCCACGGCACCGAATCTATTTATAGAGCAGCCTGATAAGAAAATCATTACCTTCAAATGCGGAGAGATTATCAGATTGCCATTGAAGCGCAAGCTTGATCGCATTTATATTGCCTCAGAGCTGGCACAAAAGATCACGGCACGTGAGGTGGCCGCTGGTGTTTCACTTTCCACACTCACAGGAGTGCTACAGGTGAAGGACAAGGTGCACTGTATCCAACCGTGCGCAGACAGCATTAAGGATGAGCCCGGCACAAGCGGCAGCGGCATTAATGCCGTGGCGCCCTCTAAAGAGGATGTGCTCAAAAATGTCAAATATGAATATGGAACTATCGATGTGGATGCGCTTATGAAGCGCTTGGCGCAGGATGGTTTCTCCAATATCAAAATGGATCGCAGCGGCGGCAACTTGACGCTCCAGCTAGTCAACGAAGACACGACCATCAAATTCGAGGACAATGAAACTCACATCATCTGCGGCGGCAAGCCAACAACGCGTCTCAAGCTGCGTGACACGCTACTCAAGTGCTTACAGAGCTTCTAACAAATCATTTTTTATTAATATATAAAACGTATTACCTTTTACATAAATTACCTACACAAACAAAATTATTAATCTAATTTTTGTCAGATAATATTTCCGAGCATCTGCCGCAAATCGCATGCTCTACAATGCTATAGCGTCGGCAACGAGGGCAGAGCGTCGCGTCCAAAGTTTTCATGGTAACCTTAGCTGTATCCATTGAAGAGTCTAGCTCAGACTCAACTGTGGCACTGCCCACTTGCAGAATCTCACAGAGCTCTGAGTTCGCAACTGGCACATTCAACTGGCCATGCAATGCGGTGAGCTTTTCCAGTTGCTGCGGTGAGCAGCATTTGATGCTCACGGCAAGATGCCAGCTATTGACATCGCCTGCCTGTTGGTTGACAAGCCGCTTGATATCCAATGCTTCATTTACTATCTGACTAGCTTGGACATTTTTCCAACTCTTCTCAGCTTGCACTGTCTCCTCGTGAAAGCAGCCACCAGTCGGCTCGTAATAGCTCCAACTCTCCTCAGTTAGATACGGCGCTATGGGCCACAATGCCTTACATAGCTGCCTGTAGCACTGGGTGAGCGTGTAGCGAATATCCTGCAGCTCCTGCTTGTTGCCGCAGTAGAGACGATCCTTAATCAAGTGCACGTATATGCTTGATACTTGATTCGCAATGAAATTCTGAATGCAAGCCACAACGCGATTGTATTCATAGGCATTATAGAGCTTCTCGATCTGTGGCAATTGAGGAAATTTAAATGTTTGTTTTTATACTGAATCCATCCAGACATACCTCCTCCTCGAATTCCACCAAGCTATGCAAGAGGTATTTATTCAAATAGCTATCATTTATGGACATGGACAGCTTCTGCTCCTTTTGCTGGATGACTCCATTGAGGTACCGTAGTGTTCCGCGCACCTTACTTAGATTCTCGGCTGCCTGCTGCATCAGCTTATCGCTGACTGTGATGGACATGTGCTGAGTGCCATGCGACGCTACCCACCAACGAAGGACATCTGTGCCATATTTCTTAGTTATTTGCTTGGGCGAAATGACATTACCCAATGACTTTGACATCTTATGTCCCTTTTCGTCCACTGTAAAGCCATGTACAAAAAGAGCTCTGCAAGAGACAAGTTTATATGGATACTTAGAATTAGTTTTGATAGGACCAACTCACTTGTAGGGCGCGCAATTGCGAGCAGCTATGCTGGTCAAGAGCGACGATTGAAACCAACCCGTGAACTGATCGTAACCTTCCAAATACAGATCAGCTACTTGTTGTGGCTGATCCTTTAGCACCGCTGACCAAGTGCTGCCCGAATCGAACCAAATGTCAAATATGTCGTTGCCTTTGCTAAGCTCCTTTGCTTCACAACCAAGCTGCTTTAATAGCTGATCCGGCAGCAGCTCTTCCAGGGACTTGGACCACCAAAAATCCATTGAACCCTCGCTGCGCAATAGACCACACAGGTGCTCAATCAATGCACCATTGAGCACCACCTGGTTGTTGTCTCTCTTGTACAGCACAGGTATGGGCACACCCCAGGCACGTTGCCTTGAGATGCACCAATAGGGCCGCTTGTGCAGTTGAGTCAGCAGCGCTTTTTTGCTCGATTCAGCATTGACACGGGGATAGATTTGCACACGTTCCAGGGCGGCAGCTGCAGGAGCCTTCAGCTTATCCGTATTGATGAACCACTGTTCGCTTGCTCGGATTATCACTGGTTGCTTGGTACGCCAGTCAATTGGATAGGAATGCTCGAACTGGGATGCATGCACAACGTCATCGGCAATATGTTGCAGTACCAGGGGATTTCCCTGCGCCAGTACTGACTGACCACGCAGGAATTCGGGAGCTTCCTCAGTATAAATGCCCGACTCATTAACGTAACACTTGACGGGCAACTTGTTGGCCAGGCTAATCAGAAAGTCATCTGGTCCGTGAGCCGGGGCTGTGTGCACCAAGCCCGTGCCCTTAGTATCTTGCACATGCGCAGCTTCAAAGAATGCCAGTTTTCCTTGTGTTGTATCAATGGGATGCTGATAGTTACAGTCCTTTAATGCGCTACCAGGCAAACGCTGCACAACCTCACACTTCAACTGCGTGCTGTTCTCAAAGTCAGCTATCAGCGCCGAGGCCATGAGGTAAAGATCATTTGGGTCGCGATCTAACAGCTTGACCAGCACGTACTCCAGCGAACTATTATAACAGATTGCCTGATTACTGGGCAGTGTCCAAGGCGTTGTTGTCCACACTAGCGCAAAGATTTGTTTTCCCTGAGCAGCTTCAGCAACTGGTAAACCATTTAAAACGAATCGTAAGTAAACAGAAGGGCTAACGAATTTCGGATCATACTCCAGTTCCGCCTCCGCCAGAGCAGTTCTATAAGAAGTACGATTAAGAGAAAAAATAATCAATTAATTGAAGACATGCTTACTTGGAGGAGGGTGACCAGTAGACAGGCTTGAGATCACGATAAACAAGTCCGCGCTCGTACAACCTGTAGAACATTTGTAGCTGATTTGCAATAAACTCTGGCTTGAATGTCAGGTAGATTTGCTCCGGCTGCCAGCTGGCCAAAATGCCCCAGCTGCGAAAATCTGCTTTTTGCGATTCGATGGCCTCCAAGGCAAAAGCACGTGCTGCACATGATGGGAAAGGGTTATACAACTTGACAGCTATGTAACCTCTACAAAGGCAAACTCACATTTTTGCCGTATTTCCAATGCACTCTGCTCGCCCGCCGCTGCGCTCGTTGCCTTCAACTCAATGGGCAAGCCGTGGCAGTCCCAGCCGGGAATGTAATTCACTTGCTGTCCATGTGCCACGCGCTGACGCAACGTTATATCCTTGAGTATTTTGTTAACGGCATGGCCCATGTGCAGCTGGCCATTGGCATACGGCGGTCCATCGTGTAGCACAAAAGCGGGCTTACGTTTGTGCTGTTCCTGGTACTGGTAAGCGGACGCAATCTTTTGCTGTAAAGAAGATTTAATCAATTTTAACTGCAATATACTTCAATAGGCATACTAGCTCACATCCAGAATTTCTCGCTCCTGTTCCTCGCGTTTGGCTGCACTTAAACGGTTCGGAAACCTTGTTCTGGGCAGGTTTATTGTATCAGTATACTTCTTGGCATCCTTTTTCACCGGTTTCACAGAATAAAGGCGTATGCCCAGGCGAAATTGAACCGCACGCAACATTTTGGACGTAACCAAAACAATTCAGCCGGTTGAAATAAAATCAGCTGTTCGAACAGCTGATTACTGTTCGATAGACTGTGCGACTTACATACATACATATATGTATGCATTTAATTTAAAATAAAATATTCATACTAACTGCCATTAAATAATAAAAAATTCATATTAATGCTAATAAAAACAAAATATGTATGAATTTCAAACGACAGTCTGTATTTTCATCGAGAGTGTATAATATCAAATGCAATGATAATTATTATATGGTAGCAGAAAATCTACTTCTTCTTGTCTTTGGGATCGTCTTTCTTGCCCTTGGCTTTGTCATCTTTTCCCTTTTCTGGCTTCTTTGCATCTTTAGCCTCCGCCTTGGGTGGCTTGGCGTCAGCCTTAGCTTTCGGATCGGGCTTTGCTTTCGGATCGGCCTTAGCTTTCGGATCGGCCTTAGCTTTCGGATCATCTTTACCTTTCGGCTCATCCTTTCCTTTCTTGTCATCTTTGGGCGCTTGCTTGGGTTTGGGGGGTCCATCGGCGGCCATGCTTGTTGCCAACTGATTTGCTTTGGCCAGAACTTCATCTATGTCACCGACCATATAAAATGCTATTTCCGGTATGTCATCGTATTCGCCATTTAGCAGCCGCTTAAACCCATCCACAGACTTCTCTACAGGCACTAGCTTGCCGGGAGTGCCAGTGAAAACCTCAGCGACTTGGAATGGCTGAGAGAGGAAACGTTGCATTTTGCGAGCCCTTGCCACCGTTAGCTTGTCCTCCTCAGAAAGTTCATCCATGCCAAGAATGGCAATGATATCCTGCAATGATTTGTACCCCTGCAGAGTTTTCTGCACGGCTCGAGCAACATTATAGTGCTCGTCACCCACAATATCGGGATCGAGAACACGGGACGAAGAGTCCAATGGATCCACAGCTGGATAAATACCCAATTCGGCAATTGGGCGGGACAGTACAGTAGTTGCATCCAAGTGAGAAAACGTAGCAGCTGGCGCCGGATCAGACAAATCATCGGCCGGCACATAGACCGCTTGCACAGAAGTAATTGAACCGTTTTTAGTACTAGTTATGCGCTCTTGCATGGTGCCCATGTCTGTGCCGAGCGTGGGCTGGTAACCAACGGCAGAGGGTATACGACCAAGCAGCGCGGACACCTCCGAGCCAGCTTGGGTGAATCGGAATATATTATCTATGAAAAGCAGTACATCCTGTCCATCAATATCCCGAAAGTATTCTGCAATAGTTAAACCAGTCAACACAACACGACTGCGAGCACCAGGTGGCTCATTCATTTGGCCATAGACGAGCGCCACCTTCGACGTATCATCCTCTAGAGAAATAACTTTGGTCTCTATCATCTCATGGTACAGATCGTTGCCCTCTCGGGTACGTTCTCCGGCACCAACAAACACTGAATAGCCGCCATGGGACTTGGCAATGTTATTGATGAGTTCCATAATTAGCACCGTTTTTCCAACACCAGCTCCTCCAAAAAGACCAATTTTTCCGCCCTTTACATAGGGTGCAAGCAGATCAATCACCTTGATGCCCGTGACTAAAATCTCAGGCTTTACGCTCAACTCCTCCAGGAGTGGAGCTTCATTGTGTATAAATGAGTAAAACTCGCTCTTTATCTCGCCGCGCTCGTCTATTGGATCACCCACCACGTTTATGATGCGACCCAACACAGTTTTGCCCACGGGCACCCTAATTGGGTAACCAGTATCAATAACTTTCTGTCCACGTCGGAGCCCGTCCGTGGAATCCATAGCGACACACCGCACAACATTGTTGCCTAGATGATGGAAAACCTAGTTGTCCTTTTGCTTAAAAAAATATCAAATTTCTCGAATAAACATATCTTACCTCCAATACTAAACGGCCAATAGGAGCGTCTTGTACCTCCATAGCATTCAGCACTTCTGGCATCTCACCAGGAAAGTAAACATCGATTACTGGCCCAATGACAGCGTGAATTATTCCCTCACTACCTTTTCCAACCAACTTTGACTTATCTCCGCCACCTTCCTTTCCATCTTTTGCGCCACCTTCCTCATCCGGACCAGACTTATTACACTTGTCATCATCATCCTTCAGCAGAGGCGTACTGTAAAGACAACGCCTCTGCAATGAAAAGTTAACCTTTGGTGGTTGGCCAACTTGACGATTTACCTTAAGGCCGATTTTAGCGCAAGCTGCAAATAATAAATTGAACTTAACTTCACGTGAGGAAAGCGAAATGTCTACAATCTTACCCGTTGCCAATCTAGACAATATCTGCATTTTTAACGAATTAAGTTCTATTATTCGACAGAAAAAAATTGATATTCTCCAAAAATATTTATTATTTTTCAATTGCTTTCAATTAGCTTTTTTTTTTTTTTTTTTCTCAGCACAACTTTATTTGCAACTGACTCGATTCTGTTTGCAAATGAAAGTTTCTCCTTCTGTGACAGTTTAAATTTGATGTTTTTCCAAGGACTACTGAGAATAATCCGTTAGAGGTTGAACCAAGTACTTAAAACACGATTATCGATATAACGAAATACCGATAGGTTGACAAAGTAGGGAAATTGATCGATAAGTCTATCAATTCTAACGGAAATTTCAAACAACATAGGTTAAAAGTTTGGTGAGCATGGGTAGTTATTAGTTGCTATGCCAACGACTGACTGGTGTTGTGTCCATAGAAAAATTAAGTGAATGCAGAATGGATGTGCTTTCGCATTATAGCTCTCCTGTAACAGAATTCCCAGCTGCACAGCCGCTAGAAAAGCAAAGTGTACTGGTAGACAATTGCACTGGCACGGATCCTCCGCCACCCCATGTAGACACGGCTACCGAGACACAGCAGAAGCAGCATGTGTCCACACAAACAGAGCAAAGCTGCAGCAGCAGTAGCAGTATAAATGTGGAATATGACGAGCGTGCCTTGGCCAAATGGCTGCGGCAGATCTACCCACTGGTGGAGCAGGAATTAAGTCAACCAACGCCACTTATGGAGGACCAGCAGTCAAATCAGGTTACACTGCAGGAGCAGCTGCAAGTGCACGCTTACCAAAAACTAACAATGAACAGCATTGAGAACTCGCAGGGATTGGCCATTTGGCTGTGCGTGCACACCAACAATGCGCCCGTACTGGTGGTCACAACTGTGGCACCTCACGATGATTGGTGCGAGCATATGGAACAGCAACTGAAACTCTTTGTGCCGCAGCGTATGCCCCATGGCAATTTTGTAGTATACTCGGAGGCCAAATCTTTGCCTCTCAAATCGTGTTTGCGCAGCCTTTGCACAAATAATTTTAACAAGAATATCTTTGCCGGCGCCACTATGGATGGAGAGCTCTTTATTTGGCTGTACGAACAGGCTACGGTGGAAATCAGACAGTTGCATAGCGTTTCCTCTACACAAGGTGCCGCAGTGGCGCTCGACTGGGTCACGGAGCAACGTTTGCTCGCCTGCTATGCTAATGGCACAGTGCAGCAGTGGTTGGTGACTCAACAAACGACCTTGGATTGGGAGTAAGCGAACAGAAAACAAATATTAACTGTATATTGATGTATTCTTTAGATATTCCTTGCCAGCTTTAGTTGGCGCAGAGCTAACGACTATGGTGTCTCTCGGCCTGGACGACTTCGTGCTGGGTACTAATAGTGGAGGCGTCTTTCGTTGCTGGAGCTCCGGTCGGCAGCCGGCCTTAGATAGATCCAGCAAGCAATTCCAGTTGCTCGCACTCCGCAAGCATCGTTTCATGGTATCCACTCTGCTGAAGACTCTAATGGATGGCCACCAAATTGTGGTAAGCTGCGATTTGAGTGGCCAGGCCTACTATCACGATATGCGACACGAAGAAGAGGTGTGTATGAGAATGTGTATATAGGTCAACAAATATGTAAAAGGATGATTTATTCTTTTATAGGACACTGCACAATTGATTGTGCAAATTCCGTTGCCTTTTAAGAACGCCATCGCCTGTAACCGTGATGCCAACATCATCTACTGCCCCAGCAATGACGGAGCCTTGGAGTATTACAGGATCAGCGATGGTGCCCATGCTCACGCAAAGGGTGGCCTACGTGGTCGTGGACACTTTATACGAATCAGCGACAATGGCTGCTGGTTGATCACAGGCCTCTATGGCAATGAGTTTCAAATATTCTATATTGAGAGTAATTTAAGAGAGTAACTAAAAATAAGTTTTAACTGCATTTCTACCATTAAGTGAAGACTTTATTGTATTTATTAATATTTGTGTTTCATTGTTAGGCCTTGCCACTAGGTTTCTTGCTTGAAATCATTAGCTTTCCACAGAATCCGGATACCTTTTCACACAAGACAATCAGTTTTCTGCTGAACCCTAATGGTTTTTGCATAGTAGTAGTCTTCATATCATTCGACGTGGTCGAATTGTCTTCGATCTGATTCTCACTTTTGTTAACGTTACTATCTGTTTGACATGATATTTCTGTCTTATAGATGGGATTTTCACATGACGTAGATGTACTGAAGACAATCTCGTTTTTATTATGGGTCGTCGGTGCGTTACTAGATTGACTCGAGATTGGTTGTGTCCTACCGGATTCTTTCGTACTGGAGACAGTCTGCCTTACCTCACTGCATCTGTCATAAGAGACTCTCGGCTCAACAATGGGCGAGCCGATTGAGTAGCCAGTCCTTTTTTTATAAGCTATCGGGTGGTCACACAAATATGAAAGATTCTCACAGGAAGAATACTGATCTTTCGGGCAGGAATCTGAAAGCTTATTAGCTGTACTTTTCTCTCTATTCGACGTCGGATTTTGAGAAGATGAAATAGTCTCTATGTTATTTTCGGCGGGCATATTTATGTAGCCAGCGTTCATATGATGTGTCGGAAAATTTTGATTATTGAAAGATGTCAAACTTACACATAAGCGAATCCAACCCTCACTAGCTGAGCTCTCACTGAGTGCAGTCTCTTCTAATCCAGCGGAGTTCTCATTAGATTGATTAAAAGTTTTTCTGACGGCAGTGGGCTCTTCACTGTCACTACTAATTTCTTTATCTGCCAATACATTTTGTTTACAAGAGGCGTTTTGCTTTCGGCGAGTAAATGCTTTCTCAGTGGATAGATTTGGGTACTCAAGAGAGCTAGTCTCTTCGTTAATGCTGGCAGTCGCTATTTGTCTGGAAACAGACCGTTTTTTACGGGGAACTTCATTGGAGACCGCCGCTTTCTTATTGGCACTTAGTTTTGTTTCACTAAAGCCAATCAATAAATCGGCATTCTCCTCATCGGAGGAGTTCTCATTCACTTTAGAGTCCTTTTCCTTTTCACTAGGGATGGTCTCCTCATTCTTGGAGGTACACTCCTCTTGATATAGTGCTGACTGCTTTGTATTAACAGTATTGGACAATCTATTGTTTGTTTCGCTTGTGTGCTTCTTTATGAACATTTCAAAAGAACTTTTATCTCTAGAGCATGGTTGCTTAACCCATCCGGAAGAGGCTTCCGCATCATTGTCGTCGATAGGTGGAGTCGGGCTCATCATCCTTTTTCTTTTACTCTTAGACGTGACTATCTTTATATCAATGGTTTTGTTGTCATCTCCGGTCTTCTTAAAAAAAGTCGACCCATTATGTAATAAACTATCTGATTTCAATGGGAGCCGATGTCTTTGAGAATGACTCTCGCCTTGATGACAAGTTTGAAACCCAATTTTGGGACATGCTTTAAAAATATTAAGCCAAATTAATTATAGAAGAAACACAATTTTGTTGTCTGCAAATCTTACCTTTAACAAATCGCAAAACTGTGAACATCTTTCTAAACTGAAATTTTCTGTGACTTTGCTAATTTTTCAACATAACTGAATAAAAATAATGGGATAAATAATTATGATATGATGAATGCCTCCATACCTAGACAAAATAAAAATGAACTTTGATGCAAAGTTTGTTTACATAAACTTTCAAATGTTCAAATTTTGTTTTTTACTACTAATGACGTTACCGACATAGAAGTAATATGTCTATATAATCTCTGGAGTACATAAAAGTAGTACATAGAATAGTTTTTCATATAATAGACTTTTATATAGCTTCACTTAAGTTTATTAATGGTTTCATCATCATCATCTTTCAATGCTATTTACACGAGTTTAGATTAAAATTTCACAGATGTCTAACAAAATACAATATTACTATATATATGGTATGAACGAAATGCAAAACATATCCATTCTTATTTGCTTTCTATTAAATAAAATCATTTCTTTCATACTATTGCCTGTGCTGCCAGCGTGAAAATTGCTTTACATAAAAAAATATTTCCAAACATTCAATCCACATGCGCGTGATGTACAAAGGTATATAAAAATAGGATGATTACATATTATTAAAATAAATGTAGACAATATTATTTTGATTGCGTTTACAAATGATAATAATTACAGAGTGGAAATTATAAATATGCTGAGAAATTTTGCACTAGTTTTTAATAAATTATACATTTAACATTAACGACACAAACATATATTTATGTGTATAATTATATACCAATTAATATATACTATACATATGTATATATGTATATAGTAGTACTGCACACAATTTTGCTAAATCCATCACACTATCCGATTCCGTTCGTAAATTTCCTAATCATTTTACTCGTGCTCTCAACTTTCCGCTTATTCATATGAAGTTTTGTTGGTTTTGCGATAATAGTACACATAATAATAAAAATAATAATAGTAATAATAATAATAACTAGGCATCTGCCTGATTGGCTAATAAATTCAACTTAATTAAAGAGCACAGTATTGGGATCTTCATTATCCATTTGTTTAACATGCCGTAGTACATCCTTTTTCGTTATAACACCCAACAAGCGACTGCAAATAGTGACCAAATGTTTTTAAATTATTTCTAAAATTACTAATGTAATAATATACTTACCCATTGTGTGTGACAAGCGTTTGACGCAGACCCAGTTTACGGAACATGTCGACAACAGTTTCCATGGGCGTTTGATCGGTCACCGTGATGGGTGCCATATCAAGAATTTTCTTTAGTTTAAGTGGTGGCGGTCCCAGATTTTGAGTGGGTGTCGTGGACGTAAATAATACTATGGAATTACTATTGATGCCTTCGATAAGACGCTTTGCGTTACCTGTCAATAAAGAATGATTAAATGATCGACAACTTGAAAAGATAAGTTATTAGCTCACCAATAGCCAAGTTAAGATCCCTGCGCAGTACGAAGCCAACTAAATATTGATTTTCTCTAGACACAACGACAGGATAGCCGTTGTGCTCGGTCTCCTTAAGCAGATTCTCAACATCTTCCACCGTCATGGAATCTTGTGTTATGACATTTAATGTTTCATTGCGCTTTGGCTGCATGACATCTGCTGCGAGCGTTGTATGCGCAAATTCCTCTTTGCTATCAAGGAACGGATAGCCATTTAAAGCGATATGCGCATCGTATATTCCCTGTCTGCCCAGTGCATCGCCGACCCACTTAGAGGCCATGGCAGCCGCCATTAATGGCACAATATAACGCACTCCGCCTGTTAGCTCGAACATGATAACCACCAAGGAGACAGTCATACGCGTAACTCCGCCAAGCACGGCGGCAGCGCCGACAACCGCATACAATCCAGGTGTTATTAGATTGCTATCCGCACACTCTCCGGTGAAGAACCAAATGTTAGGATAACTGTATGCAAATTGCTCCACACCGATGCCAACAATGCGACCCATAATAGCGCCCAACAGCAGCGATGGTATAAACAAACCCGAGGGCACTTTTATACCGAACGTAAAAATGGTCAGTGCCAGCTTCAGAACAAAAGTCAATACCAGCAGCCAAATAGAACGATAAACGCCGGGACCTGGCTCTGTCACTTCAATAAAACTAGTTCCTGTACTGATATTCATTCGCTTGTAGTCACTGTCAGATAATAAAGACATTAGTTTTAGCACAAGGCCAAGCTTAACAATGGATACACTTACCATAAAGGATTTGAGTCTCCGGACGAACATTTGCTGACCAACAGAAAGATGAGTTCGTTCATGTTCATGCGTGTGAAGGGATTCGGATAGCAAATGATGGCAGTTACCAACGTAACAAAGAGCACTTCACTAACAGGATATTGGCCCAGCTTACTAAACTTTCTGTATCGGCACCACCACAAGTTTGCCTTTATAAAGAATGTACCAATGACACCCTGAAAGATATATAAAGAAATAAATAACCGTTTGTCAGGTGTATTTAAATATGCTACTTACACCCATGATGCCCAGAAAGACGAATGGAATCAGCTCAAAAAATATCCATGGTTTGTTATATTCCACAAAGAACAGCACGGAATGTTCATTACCAAATGGCGTCAGTGACCGCAGAACAAAAGCAGCAATTAGCGCACAGAAGAACGAGCGCCACAGAGTCTTCAGTGGAAAGTAATAGGACACTTCCTCCAGGGAGAACAGCACTCCGCCTATAGGCGCCCCAAAAGCAACCGAGACGCCAGCGGCAGATGCTGCTGATAGAATTTCACGCTTTTTTGCCTCGTTTCGCCCATATTTAGGAAATAGATGGGAAAATATGTTGCCAATACAGCTAGCAATGTGCACCATTGGTCCTTCTTTGCCAAGTGTCAGACCTGCAGACACGGAAAGCATCAAACCCACCGATTTGATCAACAAAGTCCATTTGCCTAAATAGCCTCGTATAATAAAGCCCGACAATATGGTCTTAATCTCCGGTATGCCAGATCCGCAGGCATAAGGAGCAAACATGCGCACGAGCGACGCGCTTAGTGAGGCAAACAGCAATGCCCACAAAATATATAAAATATACGATACAATATTCGGACCCGTGCCTGTTCGATTGAGCCCAAAGATCTCTGGCCACGTCTTCCACTAAAATGAAAATATGTTAATGATAGTGTTATAGAGTGAAATTATATTTAATAAGACTTACCATGGAGCAGTTACCCTCCTCGAATACAGACTGCTTATCTGGATAGCAGCATTGTTCGCGATTAAACCAAAAGGCTGTCGGACATATGCCATGCTTCAGGTCTGACATCCAGCTAGCTCCTATATCTACCATGCCCGCAACACAGCCCGCCGCAATGCCCACAAGCAGGACGCATAGCCAGCCAGAGCCTGCGTCAATAGCTCCCTGCAAAAGTAGATAAGTATTAGTCGTGATTACATGGAAAGATTAGGGTATATATTATTTTTACTTTTATCAAATCCCAAAGTGAATCCTGTCGCTTTTTGACTATGTAACGATGTCTCATGCGATCGCGAGCAATATCCCTCTGCCAATCGATGGTATGAAAATCCTCGTACTGCCCAATGCCCGGTATCTCATCATGTACCTCCGAGGAGCCATAGAACGATAATGCTCCTAAAGTGAGAGACATGGTCGCAAAGAGTGCTTTGTTTTAAATTGCTCATTTGCTAAACACATTTTGAATGTGATACTTGATTCTTGAACAGTGGCTGCAAACAATCAGCTATCAATATTACAACAGAAAGCTAATATTCAAAATAATATTCGTAATATTTTTCTGAAAGAACGTGTTGCTTTCAGTACAAAATTTCTTATCGACGATATAACAATACAACAGCTTGCAGTTATTTTTAACTAGGAATACAGACTCGAATCAAGCACATGTCTGTGTATATTATTAATAAGTAAATGAAATTAATGGAAACGATAGGAATGGCCCGCATACATATGCAAACACACACTCGTACATGTGTATATGAATATTAATATCAATAAAAGCAAGTACAGTCACAATTGTTGTGACGTCTCTCGGGCTAACGAGATTAAGATGATAAGTGAGATAAACAAACACTGATTTCTTATGTTGGTCTCGTTCCGGTACTCACCATCCATGGGGTCGCCGAAAGCGCTGTGAGTTGGCACATGTTGATGTTGATGATGATGGTGCATTGCTCGCTGATTTGGCGCAAAGTCGCGTTCCGTATCCGATTCGGTGACAGTCTCTCGATGATAGCCGCTGGAGCTGCCGATAAGATCGCCTGGACTCGAACGTGGAGTTATATCGATCATATCCTCGTCGTCTGTGTTTGCGGTGAGTGACGTGGTTGCCGCTGCCGTATAAGATTGCTTTGAGTGTGGGGCCAAAGGATGATCGCCGTCTCCTGCTCCTATGCTATGGCCATTTGACTATAAAATCGATAATTCAGTTTATCAGTTTATCGCTATTCATGTACTTTGCACAGCATATTAACGCTAGGCGACACAATATTTATTTGCTCACGCACTAACATATTAAAAGGCTTAAATGGTATTTTTGGCTTTAAATGTGTCCAAAGGCAAGGGGGCGGAGTGGGGGTCGAGTGTACGCGGCTGCTCAGCTGTTTAGCCCTGACACCCACGTAGACACTTTTACAAAACTTAATTCCGCCCCTAAAATGTGCACAAATAATTTATGTATGAGCACATATTTTATATGCAGCTTATTTCGTATCACGTTGACTGCCAGCACTGTACTATTACATACCTTTTTCATGACTGTTTGATATGCGGTTATGTAGTTGTTGCCTTCCGCTGCAGCCTCTCTGCTACCTTTTAATGGAAATTTGTCCATTTTTATTAAAACGTAGTATTTTATATGCGTATAATAAAGCGTCGCTTAGGTTGGTATTTCAGTGATTATGGTAAATCTCTTCTTTTCTTTTGCGTTGCAATATTGCAGCTGATTTTTTTTTTCTTCTTTTTTATATTGCTCTTTACATATTTTAATTGGTATTAGTGCATAACAAGTGCAACCAGACGGCACACACAATAAACACAAATACAAGCACACACACAGTTCGACTTGGACAAACAAAAAAAAAAACACTTCACATTTCACTTTCACTTGCTAATCTTTAATTGATCTAAAGAGATGTCCGCACATTTTTCCAGATCAAAACGTAACTGGTTAATTACATATTTAAATTAATACATCTTACTTTTTAGCTTCAATTGTTCTTCTTTATTGCAAAAATCACGGTCATAATTCTGTGTGACCAGGTTAAGCATACCGCGAAAATACTTTCGACATTTTTTGTAACTCCAAAATATATTTTAAAATGTTGAGCGACCGTTATTTACTCAAACTAATAAAAATGTTTCTGTCTTTAAAAACATTAAGGCTTTCACTACTTTAAGCAAATCTGAGAGGACGTGCATGCCCAATGCAAAATTCACAATTCAAATACAATGTATATATATATATATATTAACAATAAGTGTTATTAGTGATATTTTTTTCTATACAAATACTAAAATCGTATTTTATGGAATCATCAAAACTGGGTACCCCTAATGTGCAGTTAGACCAGTATTGAAAAGCACATATTCATAGTATTTTTAATAAGTTTGTAATGAAATCAGTATTTTGGCGCATTTAGCAAACGGTCGTTCTTGTCTCAGTTTCCAAAATTGTTTAAACAAACAAATACTAAAATAGCTCCTGTCCGCTGTAAACAAAGGCCGCGAAACGCGAGTGCAGTTGTCGTGAGCAGCAACTATACAACGACAATATGGCTGGTTTCGTTGCGGTGCATACAGGTTCGTTTTGATTGATGAGCGTATACGTGTATGTATTTATTTACAATTTACGGACACGCACATTTGTTTCAGGAGCTGGAAATTGCATCGATGAATCAAAATACCAACGCGTCATCAAAGAGGCATGCATACGAGCTACAGAAATTCTGCGAAACGGCGGCAGCGCTATCGATGCTTGCGAGGCGGCGATAATGCGCCTGGAGAACTGTGGTCACACTAACGCCGGCTTTGGCTCCAATCTCTGCTTAGACGGCTCGGTGCAGTGCGATGCAGCCATAATGAATGGAACCACTCTCAACTTTGGGGCATGCACAAATGTCAGTCGAGTAAAGAATCCTATACAGCTGGCGCGTCGCATTTGTGACGCCCAATCAGATCATCAGCCACTGGAACGCATTCCGCCCATGGTGCTGGCAGCCAGCGGTGCAGAGCAGTATGCCGAGCAAGTGGGCTGTACTATGGTTGATCCCAATGTGCTGATCTCATCGAAAGCGAAATTCCATTATAATCATTATAAGAGCAAATACGATCTAGTTGTCGGCGACAGCAAAACAGTCGAAGCTGCCGAGGCTGTTCCCGAGCCGAGCAACGAGGTGGAGCTAGCTGCCGCCTTGGACACCGTTGGCGCTGTGTGTGTCGATGGTGCTGGGAATACTGCAGCCGGCTGCAGTTCCGGTGGCATTCTACTCAAGGTGCCTGGTCGTGTTGGTCAGGCGGCAACCTATGGCGCTGGCTGCTGGGCCACCGACACGGATGAGTTGGCCATTGCTACGTGCACGACGGGCAATGGAGAGTACCTGATGAAGACACTGCTTGCCCGCGAGATATGCAATGGCGCTTTTAGTAGTGATTGCGCCGTGACCAGCCTGCACAAGACATTCAAGCAAAAGTTCTTGGACTCACCACTGCTGCCGCAACAGCAGGATCTCTATGCGGGGGCACTCACACTGTTGTACTATCCCAAGCAGAGCTGTGGCGAGGTGATGTGGAGCCATACGACGCAATCATTCTGTGTCGGCTACATGGCGACCACGCAAAAAGTGCCAAAGGTTGGTGCAAAGCCATAAGCTATCCATCCATCATCTTGCCCATCTACATATTGAATGAATACTATATCTATATATAATATATATATATATATATATTCTAATGCTGTTTCTATTTTTTTTTTTTTTTTTTTGCAGTTCGTACACTCTCCGTTGCCCACGTACAGTGTGCCAGGCAGATCGTGCGTTGTCAATGGCCATAATTTCCATTTGCGCATTTAGTTTGAGGCTAGCCAAATAGCCTCAGCCAAGAGCCAACAACCAACAGCCGACAGACGACAGCCTGTTCTGTCCCAGACACAGGTCCGCCTGTGCGCCACCTTCATCGTCATCTCTTCTGCCAACTCATTTGATTTAATATTTAATTGCCCCAACAAACACTGTCAATGCAGGCGCGCCGCCTTTTGCCCAACCAGCGAACCGACAAAGCCAGCCAGGTTGCAGCCACCACCGAAACCAACACTCAAACCAAAATCAACAACGACAATGACAACAATTCATATTGCTTCTGTCTCGATGAAATATTAAGAATCATTAAATGGCAACTTTTCATTGTATATCACTATGTATGTATGTATGTAAATAGTGTTCATGTTTCTGTGTGTACGCCACAACTAGCAATAAAATAAGATTATTTTGCACATATATATATTTATCTATATACACATACATATATCTAAAACTGAAGCGCAACGCAACGCATCTGCCCGCCTCATAAATCAGACGAACAGTGGTCGAAAAACATGGAAATCATATTCGAATTACATATTTAGAATTTATGACATGGAAGAAAAAAAAAAAAAAACAAACAAACAAACCTGTTTGCTGTTTGCAGTCTCAGTCGTTATTTTTATTTTATTTTATTTTTTTGTAAGGAAATTTAAAATATTACCGAATTGATTAGCATAAGATGTATTTAGCTAAGCATTGTTACAATATAAGTTCGCTGAATTAGTTATCAATGAAAATTTGATTTGATTTATGGAAATTATATAAGTGACATAGTTTTTATTAGGCGTACGTAGCTCTTAGCTTATTTGCTAAATAATAATCTGTTACAATGTTCCGGCTTATCGGCAACACAATACTTGAGAACCATATCAAAATAACGCTTGGGAGGAGAACATATTCTGTAAAGGCTTGTCCAGTCGGTGCTGTAACGAGATGGCCTCTGGCAGTAGAGCGCGCTGTGGCAGTTTTCATCGGCATATGCATACAAATATAATCCTGTAACCCTCTCCGCTGCCAATGAGCAGATCTTGTTACGTTCTTGGTAAGTGGGCGTCGGTGGTGGTGGGGTAGCCAGATAACCGCCACTGTCATCACAAGTGGCTTTCCTTCCCAGCTGTAGAAAACGGATAAATGGGATTCCGATAAAACGTTAATTATTTCTAAAACATCCACTTACATAAGTAGCGGCATCCTGAGGCACACAGACTGGGCCCTCCTCAATGTCTGCTATGCAAAGCTGATTACTCCTGCAATCTACGAGGGTAGCTATTTCGTCATTTATGCAGCGGGCTGCTTGATTCGCAGTCACACAGGCGTATCTGTTGCCCGGGGTACATTTGCCGCAATTCTTGTCAATAACAGCTGCGCATACGTTCTTAATTGTTTCGGAGATCTGAGATCTAGTCACGCAGATTGATTCGTGATTACTGCAAACGCTGTTTTGAGGGCATTTTTTCTCTTCGCCAAATGGCTCGCCATCTGTTTTAATATCGATATTAGTATTAGATTATTAGCGAATATCCTTCAGTACTTACTAAAGCAAAAATAATACGTTGTCTGCGTTATACAAAGCGCATCGTTGTCCGCCATGCAAGCGCCACATTTGAGCTCCTGTACAGCAGTCGGAGTCTGTACAGCAGTCTGAGTCTGTGCAGCAGTGAAGCCCAGACAAGCGATAACCAGAACTGTGATCAACTTGATCATGATTTGTCTCATGGATTGCAATGAAACGTCTTGACTGATTGCATGCCTCACACGCAGATAGCTTATATACCAGAAGTGGTAACCTTCACGACTGCAGTTTATGGATCCTGTCATTACAATGCTGTTGACTTGTTAAACGGATCATAAAGCAATATTGAATCGTTCTTTTTGGCTGAGCATAACATCAAGCGCCACAACAACAAATTGTATAAATTACATTGCGATAGTAAAGGCAGAAGATCGCTATTTTTTCTCCAGAATACATTAGGGGCTTAAATTTATCTTTATTATCTTTGCTCTCCCAATGTAAGGTATTCAAGAATGCTAACGCAGCAGGTTATTTTAAATCAATTTAATTTGTATATATTTGTATATTATTTTCGTCCCTTTTTCAGAATGAAAGTTAAGCTGCAAAAATGTTTCTATTTAAAAATTTGATTTGGGCTAGGACTTTTTTTTTCAATTTTCATAGAGTATTTTCCAGTCTAGTAGTTGCTTGTAACTTTTTTTTATCAAATTAGCTTATAAACATTAATGAAAATGGAATAAAAACGAGATATTTACTCATCCTAAAAAAGAGTATGCTTGGTCATGTAGAAACACTTATCACTTCTATACTTCCAATGCTAGCTTCAAAAATCTGTAAGAAATATTCATTATAAATGTAATATAGTTTTGATCATACTATACTAGGTTTCTAGATTTCACATTACATCACTATTCGATATGCTTGCACATATGTACATAATATGTATGTATGTACATATGTATGTATGTATGTAAATTATTAGAACTGGCAGACTTCCAACTTATGTATATATATACATATGTACATATATAAACTTCCCCTCCCTCTTTACTCTTCACCGGCGCAATAGTGGAATTTGATCTAAAAGTGTTATTTGTTAAATAATATTTTATTTTACTATTGAAAATTATATAAGTTGCATAATGATTATTATATGTGCATGGATTTTAGTATATATGTATGTACATACATATTTTTTATTGATTGTATTATGAACCGCTAGTTACCCTTGGATTACTATGGGGCTGCAGTGGAGGATGACCCTGGAGCCGCAGTTGTGTCCGAAACTGGAGCAGCGGTTGAGCTTGGAACGGGGGCCGCAGTTGTGTCCGAAACTGGAGCAGCAGTTGAGCTCGGAACTATTGTGGGAGACACTGGGGCCAGAGAAGAGTCTGTAACTGGGGCAGCAGTTGTGGTAGGGACTGGACAGTTTTTCGGCTTAGTGGCAACACAATTTTTAAGGAGCGTATCGAAATAAGGCGTGGGAGCGGAGCATGGTCTATAAAAGGTTGTCGTCCAGTCGGTGCTGGAGATACTGGGCCTCTGGCAGTAGACGCCGTTCTTGCAGCTCTCATCGGCATATGTATAGAAATATAATCCTGTAACACCCGCCGATGCCTCATTGCAGATTATGGAACGTTCTTCGGAGCTCGGCGTTGTGCTTGGCGCTGGGGCTGGTGTGGTATACTCGGCATCCTCGTCGCAAGTGGCATTCTTTCCCAGCTGTAATGACCCGATAAATGTATTTCGCGAGCTCGCTAAATATTTCTAAATGATCTACTAACATAGACAGCGGCACACTGGGGCACACAGACGGAACCGACCTCAACGTCGGCAATGCAAATCTCATCCCCCTTGCAATTGATGACGCCAGCTATTTGGTTATTTATGCAACGGGCTGCTTGCGTAGGGCTCACACAGGTGTATTTATTGCTCGTGATACATTTGCCGCAGCCTCCGATGCTAGCATCTCCGCATACATTCTTCACTGTTTCGGAGATCTGAGTTTTAGGCACACAGACTGCTTCCGCATTGCTGCATACGGTATCTCCAGTGCACTGTAGCTCGTCGCCAAATGACTCGCCATCTGATTTAATATTAGCGAAATTCCTTATGAATATCCTTCAGTACTTACCAAAGCAAAGATAATAGGATGTCTCCGATACACAAAGTACCTCGTTTTCTGCCAGGCAGGCGCCGCATTTTGGCTGATCCTGACCCTGTGCAGCAATAAAGCCCAGCGAAGCAATAACCAGAACTGCGATTAGCCTGAACATGATTTGTCTCTTGGATTGTAATGGAAGTTCTTGACTGATTCCATGCCGCCCACGCAGGTAGCTTATATACCAGAGGTGTTAACCTTCACGACTTCAGTTTATGGATCCTGTCATAATACTGTTGACTTGTCAAACGGGTCATAAAGCAATATCAAATCATACTTTTCGGCAGAGCATAACAACAAGAACCACGACCAAATTTGTATAAATTATCTTGCGATAGGCAGAAGAACGGTCTTTTTTCTTTAGAATACATTAGTGGCTTATCTTTATCTTTATTATCATTGCTCACAAAATTTAAGGTATCCAAAAATTTTGTTTTACCTTATTATATCTGTACTTCCGATGCAAACTTTAGAAATATGTACGAAAAACTTCCTAGATAAATATATAATACCTCTAATTTTATTGAGACACACAACAATTTTGTGAGAACAAATGAATTATTCAATAGGTTCCCTTGTCTATTCTCCACCCTCTTCACCCTCGGCTGGCCCATCAGCGGGTGCTGCCGCCGACGCCCTCTTGGGTGTACCATCTTCCTTCTCAAATTCCTCGGTACGGCGATCACGCTCATCTTCTCGCTCGAACGGATAGAAAGGATGCTCCGCAGCTTCCTCAAATTTAATGAGGCGATCCTTGGGCTTGATGCCTTTTAGCAGACGCCTATCTTCCTCAGTCAGCTGGAAATCGAATATGTTCAGATTCTCTTTAATGTGCAAGGGATTTGCTGCTTTGGGTATGGGCACCACCCCATAGTCAATCTGGGAATATATTGAGATCCGTTAGTCAGGTCGACGAGCCATGATCAACTCACATGCTGCTGGCCATACCAGATAACGTAGCACGATTTGGGCAGGCGTACGCTTGTATTTCTTCACCAGACGTCGCATGCCCTCGGAGAAGAAGTAGATGGGTGTATGAGTTTCCCGATCCGGCTGACCAATTGGCGCGTAGGCGGTCACAACAATGCCATTGTAGCGACAATAGTCGACCAGGTCCTTTTGCATGAAGCCAGGCCAGACTTCCACCTGATTGACAACCGGCTTGGATGAGCTGCACTGGATGATGCGCTGCACCTGCTCCATATTGAAATTGGAGACACCAATGCTACGCACCATACCCAGCTTAACCAGCTCCTCCATCGCCCGCCACGTGTCGATGTAATCCACGTCGCTATCGAAATGGAATATACATATATATTTAAGAGAAAACATTAAATGCGAATCTCTATTACGTACGATAATTGTACTTTATCGTCCTGCTTGGGGTAGAGAATCTCATCACATAAGTGTGTAAAGCCGACTGGGAAGTGCATTAGGTAAAGATCGATGTAGTCAAAGCCAAGGGCTTCCAGCTGCTTCTCGCATATGCGACGCACTTCTCGCGGATCATGATGGATATTCCAAAGCTTAGCGTGGAGTTGGAGGATCACTGTGAAGATATATCAAATCGAGCTTACCTTGGTCGTGAGAAAGATATTCTCCCTGGAGACATTTCCCATTTGGATTTGCGTGCGTAGCGCCTCGCCCACCTCCCTCTCGTTTTCATAGACGTATGCCGTATCGAAATGCCTGAACCCAGTCTCCACAGCGCAATGGATGGCAGTCAGGCATTGATAACCGCGCATCTGCAGTGGGAAAATGGGAAAGGATTTAACAGGCTTACAGGTGCTGCTCTTACATTAGCCGTGCCAAGTCCTAGCACAGGCATTTCGTAGCCGCTGCTGAGCTTGATCTTGGGCGCCATCAGCAGGTTCTTGATCCCGCATACGGGCTTCTCGCCCAGTATAAGAGCGACCCGGGTGTTATCTTCCTCATCGTCCTCACATGTGGTTAAACAACGTGCGGGTATCATTTTATTATGAATATTGGTTCAGAATTATAAAAAACAAAATAGTACTAAATCAATTTCGATTACACACAATATCTTGGCAATTTTGAGTTGTCTAAAGCTTTAAATAATTTAAACACTTGAATTTATGACCATTAAGAAACGGTGCGCAAATTGCAATTTATTTTAAATATCATATTACATAAATATATATTTTTATGTTTTTTTATTTATAGTTTTTTGCTTTAAAACTCAATGCCAAATGGATAGTACTTGTGATTGAGACTCTTGATCAAATTCAAAGGCACATATCGCTCGCCAGTGTTATAGCCATCCAGTACACATCTCTCCTCTGCCGTCAGCTCAAAGTCGAAAATGTCAAAGTTCTCACTAATGCGTCCAACATTTGAGGATTTCGGTATGGGTAGTACACCTAATTCCACCTTTAAGTAGAAGAATTAGATGAAAAATTACAGTCATAATGAATTTTAAACTTAAGTCATTCAACAAGAAAGTGTCGTAGAATTGGGCCACAGTTGTCATAGAACTTATTCTATTATATATACCAAATAACGTAGCACAACTTGGGGAGTTGTCTTCTTGTATTTCTCAGCTATTGCCTTCACTTCGGCCGAATAAAGGAAGTCGGGCTTCTGCTGTTCCGGATTTGGTCTACCCAGGGGCGTGTATGCAGTTACTGTTACATCATACTTCTTGCAGAAGGCCGTCAATTTCTTCTGATTAATTGCCGGCGAGCACTCGACTTGATTGGTCACCGGTTTGATTTCACAATTCTCGATAATACGCAAGAGTTGTTCGCTGTTGAAATTCGACACTCCAATGCTGCGCACCAGGCCACTTTTGACTAACTGTTCCATCGCCTTGTAGGTATCCAGGTAG
The DNA here is from genome assembly GCF_054131105.1 of Drosophila navojoa. Taxonomy (NCBI): domain Eukaryota; kingdom Metazoa; phylum Arthropoda; class Insecta; order Diptera; family Drosophilidae; genus Drosophila; species Drosophila navojoa. Next base: position 9,314,478 of record NC_142892.1, on the reverse strand, counting down.
TCAATGTCGCTCAGCAGAAGTTGGCCTGCTTCATTTTTGGGCAGTAGCGTTTCCTCATCTACATATTGGTAGCCAACCGGCATGTGCATCAAGTACAGATCAATGTAGTCCAAGCCGAGGTTGGACAGCTGCTTGCGGCAAGCAGTCTCAACGTATTTGGGATCATGATGAATGTTCCAGAGCTAAACGAATTCATTTGTTTGAAATATGGCTTCAATATTATTCCGATTGTTTAGTCTCACTTTTGTAACCAAGAAAATGTCCTCGCGCTTGACTACGCCGTCTGAAATCTTATCCCGTATAGCTTTGCCAACCTCCGCCTCGTTTTGATAGAAATAAGCTGTGTCGATATGCCGGTATCCAATGTCAATCGCGTGTTTTATAGCTATTTCCCCTTCATTGTTCTTGGACTGAAATATTTAATATAATTTTTATTATATATATTATATTATTATTATTATAATTATATAAATATTAATTACATATTTAATCAGAAATATTTATTATAATTAAACGCAACTCACATTGTACGTCCCCAAGCCCAAAACGGGCATTTCGTATCCATTATTCAATTTAACTGTCGGTGCAAGCTTCATAGCTAATAAAATAATAAAACGAATAGCAAAAAAACAAAAAGCAAATCCCCAATTATTTCGCAATCTAAGCTATTCTCTGATCAGCTGTTAACTGTCAAGAGGCTTAACATTTGCATAAATGCTATGAACAGAGCTTACTAACATTTAACATTTGCCGGAGAAGCAAAACATCTGTTAACAATAAAATGTAGTGACTTTACGTACAAAAGGTATTTGCGCATTTCGTCCAAGATTTTCTTTTAGAATAAACATATATAGTTACAAATTATACATATATATGAATATATCTTTTTTTTTTTAAATATACCAGTAACAGAATTTGCAATAATTATGTCTGACCGTTGACACACTGACTTCACGATATATCGACTAAGCTTTGATTTATCGATTAGTTTGGATAGTGCTGTATAAATAATTGTTTATGTTTTGTTTGCATATTCTGGTCAGGAAGCTTAATGTCTGAAATTAAAGTTACGGATATAGTGGAGGACAATGCAGATACTACACCAGATCTGGAGTCTTTTAATGGATATGAATTTAACAATTATACAGCTGCCGAAGCTTTCATTCAAGGTCTATCTGGTATGGTAAATCAGAGCGATGTTGAGACCATGATAAGAGCTCAAAAACAAATGTGAGTAGAAACAAATGACAAGCAAATAAATAATTATCAAATATGTACTTAAAGGCTACAACGCTTTGAGAAAACTAATGAAATGTTGCTAAACTGCAATGCCTTGTCGCAAAGCCGTTTGAAGAATGCAAGTGAAGATTTCAAACGACATGTAAAATTGTTGAGTGAAATGAAAAAGGATCTAGACTACATATTTCGCAAGGTGCGAATAATAAAGCAAAAGCTACAGCAGCAATATCCTGCTATATATGCAGAAGTGCAGCCCCAGCGCAGTAGCTTGGCCGAGGAGGCAGAAGACGAAACGGAAACTGCGAAGGCTGCGCAGTTGGCGGAATCATCACAGCCTAAGCCTACGGCTGAGCCAGCTCCCAAAAAGAGCGGAGCGACAATTGAATACGTACAAATGCAGGAGGCTATCGAGAACGGTATTGTTGAGATAGAAAATGAGCTGATAAAACGTGTCTGCTCTGTGGAGACAGCCAATCCCAATGACTCCTCCGATTGTACGTCAGAGGATACTGGTTAAGCATTAGTTAATAATTAGCTTTATTTAACATATTTATCTAAACAATATTTATTATACGTTCTAGTGGAATATTCAGTATATGCAATAGGTTACATAATGATTTGGTACTTGTATTGTTTCGGTACCTTTGAAATTATAACGCGGCCGTCATAACTTAACGATGCGAAAATCCAAGGATCTACATTACTCCATTCTGCACAGTACACAGAGTCCTCATGCTGGTCGAAGGTCTGTAGTAAGCCATCTGAAAGCACTTTATGCCTCTCCTGAGAAGCGCCCGTTCCAATTTCTTCGCTATCATCAATGCCTGGAGCCTCTGAGCTCACTGACCCTGCACAGGTTAGTAGAACCTTGCAATCACTGGAGCTGGATAGTATTAATTGGTCATGGAATGTGTTGAACCGTACCGACCACACCCAGTGCGAATGATCGCTGCGCTCGAATACTGGGGCCTTAACCATGCGACAGTCCCACACTTTTAGACATCCATCATCACCACCTGTCGCTAGATGACACTGTTTATTAGGATTACAGTCTAAATCGCGTACGAACTGTCCATGTGAGTCCTCTATACTCCACGCGCAATGTTGAGTGTCCCGCACATCATACGCCCGAATACTCGTGTCATGCAAGGCCAAGAACTGATGTCCCTGATGATGATGCGACCATTTGCCAGTAGTAAATGGTGACGTGTGCTTGGCACCGCTGGTACTACTGCTGACTTCGGCTATCACGCGAGTAGATGCTTCTGCGCGCTGCATTACAGCCAATTTATTGCCCACCACACAGGCCAACGTTTGCTCTTGGCTTGGATGGAATTCAACAGTTTTCACACGCTCGCCCCAGTCAGCGGTGTCTAGCACCTCAATTTTGGCCCATGGTATATATTCACTTTTGATGGGCTCAGCATCCTTTTTATTCCCTGAATCGTCATTCGGCAAAGTTAAAAGTGCTGCCTGTGAAAGCACTTGAGCCCCTTTTTGTACGTTGTACACGGATGCCAGCAAATGCGCATCGTGGGGACAGCTATTCAGCTTCCAAACCTCACCCAGTGCATGCTCGAAGATCTGAAAGGACATTGATCAATGAAAAATGTGTTCAATAAATAGATTTCTAGCTCACTTTTGATTGTATGGTGCCCTGCTCCTCGTCATATTGCAACAGATGCAACTGATTGGTGGGCTTCAGCGAGTTGGTGGCTATAAAAAAGCAGACATCATTGCCTTCGCCGTATTGTGGCGTTAGAGCCCGAGCCTGCAATTCCAAACCATAAATCAAATTGTTCTCTTCCATTTAGAAATTAATTCTGGACGTCTGAAAAGATAAGTAATTTTCACACATTGATAAAGTTGTTTAAAATATAACTAATTCATTTATAGCTTTTGATTCCTAAACTTCAGTATTGAAACCGTTAGATGCATACATATAACATCTGTTAATTTCGGCATATCCTAATAACCGAAACAATATATGAATGTATGTACATATTTCACATACGTATTCATTTATACTTCCAAAAAAGACGCCATACCCAAACAATTTTAAATCAAACTCTTTTTTAATATGAATAAACTTTTGCGATATTTGATTAGAGATGAGCTCATAGTATTTAAATATCGACATAGTACTTTTTATATTTATTTAAAGCGCTACCACTGGTTAGTGGCGCTACTAACAAAGCTGCGAAGAAAATAAAATGATTAAATATGCACATCGCTCCTTCCAACTAATTTATGTCATGAAAAATATACATAAATGGTTGATGTTACTGCTGTAAACTTTATTTATTAATATTACTTTTTTCTTATTTGTTACTCGCTTATAGAAGAGCAAGCCATTAGTTATTTTTCAGCTGACGGGAAATACAACCCTGCGCACGCTCAAAGCAACACTGTGTTGCCTCCATCCATTTTGTTTTAGTGAAAAAAGATTCTCAAAAGTAACAGACGCGCATTACCAAATTTGACATTACAGTATATATAGTAACACTTTTAGCATATTAAACACCTAACTAAATTCCCAGAGTGCAACGCAATGGCACAAAACATCAGCCCTGAACAGAGTGGTGCTGGTGGCAGTAGCAAACACAATGATGACTCGCTACCTATCAAAGACAATCATGCTGTGAGCAAAAGGTAAGGCGCCAAATTTTGATACATATATATGTATATAGATATACATATGTATGTTTGTGCAACAACCAAATGATTTGCATTAATTTTTGTTGTTTTGTGGATTTTTACACAGACTGCACAAAGAACTCATGAACTTAATGATGGCCAACGAGAAAGGAATATCGGCATTTCCAGACGGCGAAAACATTTTCAAATGGGTCGGCACCATCGCTGGCCCAATAAATACTGTGTACTCGAGCCAGACATATCGCTTGTCGCTTGACTTTCCTAATTCCTATCCGTATGCCGCGCCAGTGGTTAAATTTTTGACGCCATGCTTTCATCCCAACGTCGATCTGCAGGGCGCTATTTGTTTAGACATACTCAAAGACAAATGGTCGGCGCTCTACGACGTGCGCACCATCCTGTTGTCCATACAGTCTCTGTTGGGCGAACCGAACAATGAGAGTCCACTAAATGCGCAGGCCGCGATGATGTGGAACGATCAAAATGAGTACAAAAAATACCTAGATGCCTTCTATGAGAAGCACAAGGATACCTAAACACCAAAAAATATGGAACCTATGGCGGCGACCCTCTCATTTTCATCTATGCTCATATTGTGGCGTATTTATTAACCATTTGTATATGTGGTGCGACAAACAACCAACAAACACCGCGCTACCTACACACCACCCACCCACATCTCAATCTTTATATTAGTTCATGCTGTTTTGGTACATTCGCATTTACTACTGATTTTCATTGATATATATAGGTACTATTGGATTTTTAATTTTGAAGAATTTGAAGCAAATTAATTATATGTAATGTAATATGATATATATGTATGTATTTTCCATAACGTCTGTTTCTTTAAACTTAAGCATGAAATTTAGTTAATTGTTTTTTTATATAAATGATTTTTGAAGTATGTAAGCGGGCGACTGCCATCAATTTTGTACTGATTTAAAACAATTCGTGCAGGCCCAGGCCCGGCCATCAAGTGAATGTTAGCTAATTATATAGTAATCCTCCCAGATACCCAATCGCTACATATATGTATTTACTTTTAATGCAACAACGGCATCAACGGTTTTTCGACTCGATAAATATACATATATATAAAAGAAAAATGAACAACTATAACGAAAACGAACTTTTTAGTATTTCAAAATGATTGTACTTTTTAAACTGTAATAAGTTGTGTTAGCTTGAAGAGTTATTGAAATTACGTATACATATATAAAATTAAAATAAAATCGAATAACTGATTAGTTCTGTCTGTATATATATATATATATATATATATATATATATATATATATATATATATATATATATATATATATATATATATATATATATATATATATATATACTATGGACTGCATTTGGGTAGGTGATTAGGATATACAAGATTTTAAATGCTTGTTGAGGTGAGCCGACAATGTGACTCGAGAGCGAAAGATGCGCGCACATCGCTTGCAGCGCCACAGTTGCTTCTTATTGCCATGTCGTCTCAGGACGTGATCCTTTAGATTTTGATTGGTGTAGAAGCGCTGATCACACAAATCGCATGCGAAGGCATATTCGCACTTGCTCCTGTGCACCCATTGATGTCGTGTCAGCAGAGCCTTCCTCCCATATGACTTGCCGCACTGATCGCACATGTGCATAGGACTCTTGGCTTCAATCTGTTTTGCATGCTGGCGGCGAATATGATAGTTGAGGCTGCGCAGCGCAGTATACTCTTTGTTGCAATCGGGGTGGGTGCAGGCATATGAGGATCGCTTGTTTTGGTGCACCTCGCGAAGGTGGGCTGCCAGCAAATTAGCTCGCGCATATGTTTTGCCGCAGTTGTTGACCGTACAGCTGTAGGGCTGTTTGCCCTGATGCTTCTGCATGTGCGCCTCGTAGAGGGACATTTTATAGAACCCACAACCACAAATATTGCATTCTGTTTTATGGCGAAGTCCTAAGGGGCGTTTCGTGTAGCCAGGCTGAGCGGATTTGACAATCCGTTCTTTGCCCAGAATCTCTTTTGCCGCATCATCTTCGATTATATACACTTCTTCCTGCAGATAAACAAATATGTATTCAGATTAGTAGCCAAACTTGTTTATACTTTGCCCGAACTTATAGTCTTTACATATAAATGATGATTCCAAACAAGTTATTTTATTGTTTATACTTGTGTATATAAAACTAATAAATAAACAAGATAATTCGCTGAAGTGTGCTTGACTAACAGGTACCTCGTGTCAGGTGTTGCCGGCTGCTTAAATAAAATACAAAAATTAAGTGAACTATAATTTCCATCATTGACAATTATTGATATTTTACATCTTTTTCATTTCGATCCTTATTAGATTTCAGCTAAAAGCTTTTAAAATTGAATGCCGTTACTATCCCAGTTGCTTCCTGCCATTATAACATTTATTTATTCAGATAAATATATATGTATTTACGTTTGTATATGTGTATGTACATATGTCTATTATGATTATGTTGATACGTTCTCACGATAATAAAATAAGCGTGCCATATATGTACATACGTACATACATACATATATACATTTATGAGTGCTTGCGCTTATTGTCTTCTGTATCACATACACACACACCCACAAAACACACGCACGCTTAAATGAACAGTTATACTTTCAAACGCGCTCGGCCCATCCAGCCAAAATGTGATTAGATTGTGCAGACACACACAGATAAACAGTATAACTTATCTGTGTATGGGTTTGCTCTTGAATTTTACACTCACAATATCTTCAATTGACTCGGCAGACGTTACGACAGACACTTCGACAGGTTGAGCCTGAACAATTGATTTCTCGCCTTCTGTATGCAAATCAACTTCCGCAGGGCTTGGCAATGCAACTTTTATCGTCTCTGTTGGATGCTCCTCTCTCTGGTTGTAGCTGGTCTTCGAACTGACTTCCGCTAAGAGTTTTTCGAAATTTGCAAAGGACTCCTCGCACATACGTTGAAAGCCATAGAATCGCTGCACCAATTGGTAGCAGCTATCGCAGATGCATCGCAGCACAATTTGTGGGCTCACTTCCTTGTCCAGTGGCGCGCCCAAGAATCGCAGCCCATCGCCGGCACGCATGCAGCCAATGAACTTGGCGGCCAAATCCTTTTCCTGGTACAAATCGTAGGTGGGCTCCTCTGCGCTGAGCAGGACCAAACAGGCTCGGCACAATGACATTTTACCAGCAGCGGCTGCGCTTGCAGCAAGTGTGCGACGCGCGCTTTGTTTTCGCTCTGATTTAAACATCGTCGTCAGGTTACATATACCCAGCCAACCGGCATGCTATAAATTAACATCAATTGCGACAATAACAACACATTTATGTGTGTGTATGCGTATGTGGTTTGGAGCACCCGAAATATGACGCCCGCACCCTGCGCCTAGAGGCTTTTTACTGCGCTGGATAACAAAAGCTCGACACTCTTTCATTAGATGCTGTTGCCGCTCCATCAGCCTATACGAACTAAAAAGAAAAATAACTGTTATGCTGCACAGGGCGTTTTTGCAAGCCCAAAGCTTTCACAGGGTGTCCCAATAACTGACATTCAAACTTGGCGCTAAATGTATTAGAATGCTTTATTCTCGCTGGAATAGTAAATAAACATAGTTAAAATATTCAAATAAAATATAATATAAAAAGTGATTTGTGACTGATAAATTTGTGTTAAATACTATATACATACGCATGTATGTATTTACAGGCAGAGATATTATTGATTAAGTACGCCCTATAGACTATCCGTTGTCATTGCCGAGCCGAGCGTTATGGATGTTGCCACCGACGATATTGTCTCCATGGACACGTTGAGCTTCTTTTTGAAGGCACGCAATGCATCCAGGTGATATACCTGCTGATAGCCCGCTTGCTTATCTATAGACAGAGTATAAATATTTCGCTCGCCACTGGAAGTCAGCAGAGTAGGCATGTAATGGGGCAAGTAAGCGCGTTGGATTTCTGATGAGTCTCCGCCTTCCGCATTGGCCATCTCTTTGCTGTAGGATCGATGTATGCGCATTATCTGCACGTACTGATAGTGCGCCACGTAGAGGAATGGCTCGCGGTACAAGAAGCCAGTTGGCGCGTAAACCCAACTCAAGTCATAAGGACGCGAACGGCAACCAAATTCATCGACAAAGATGCCGCATTCGGCAAAGCACAGCAGGAACTCCTGACGAGAGATACGTACAGCTACGAAAGGCTGACAGTTGGATGTGTGCTGCAGCGTCTTATCTGCTAGATCGACAAACTCTTCGGCCGCATAGTTATCCAGATCGATTTCATAGAACTTGTCCGAGCTGACGATGGCCGAGTGGCGTGTATAGAAAATCGATGTTACGGGCGTGGCAGTGTCCAATGCACGAACTGGCTTGAACTTATGCAGCTTATGATCGTATTTGAGTATGACAATTCGTGTAGAAGTTGCCGCAATGGCCACCGAGTCGAGGGCATTCTCAGATTCGTTTGAGATTTGTACAAGTTTCCACTTCTCGCTGACTGAGCGATTGGCAAACGGCAATTCAATGACAGACGTCTCCAGCACAGGCTTGTTGCAGGGAATCGTGCTCTGGCAACGTGACTCCAGCTGCCGATAGTCACACTGGTAGAGCTTCTCGCCATTGGCACCCACCATCATAGCCTTGGCAAGACGTGTCGATACGGACACGCAGCTGACCGACTCGATACCAGCAATATGTAGCAAGCGCTGCGTATCCACATTGTAGGTGAATAAGCCGCTATTGCAGCCAAATAGCAAGATTTTCTGCTCCACTATTTCGAATGCACAATTAATCTCAATGACCTCACTGTTGTGGCTGTTCTGTGAGCCATTGTAAGCCAGTGTGCCCTTGTACTCATCAGTGCAGTTACTCTCGCTTTCCATTGTGTCCAGACTGCTGCTGCAGCTGGACTCTGGTCGAGCTTCGCTAACCTCATCGCAAGACGACACAACAGAGCTGCCACAGCTGCTAGTCACATTAGCCCGACATTTGCGGTGCGATACATCCTTGCATTCCTTGCAGCGCCAATAAGGCGAACCGGCTATAATCGGTTGCTCACAGGCCACACAGTTGGCAGCATCGACCTTCGATTCTTGCAAAGCCAACTCGAAGCGATGATGCGTTACTTCGCCTTTGCTCTCCTGCTTTTCTGGTGATTTCGAATTTGCTTTGGTTTCCGTTTGACTTGCCGAGCGTTTTATTGTCGCCGGCTGCTTACGTGGAGATCGGGGAACTGTGGCGATACTAGCGGGTCTCAGCTTGGGCTCATCTGCAGCTCCATTGACAACGGTTGACTTACGCGGGGAACGTAAAGTTGCAGTGCCTAAAAGAACAATTCATCCTTACTATATTGTTTAGATATTTCATTTTCAATCTTGCATTACCATTTAATTGATCCAATTGTTCCTGCAGCATCTTGGAATGCTTTTGCTCCCGGCGCAATTCCTCTTTCAGGGCACGATATAGTATTGATGACTCGACATCATTGGGCGATATGTTCTCCTTGGTATTGCTGTTGGATCCAAATATTTTGTCTGCAAGTGTTTTCTTCTTCTTCGCAGACAAATCCTCCACCTTGAGCTACAATTGTGGTGTATTAGTTATCAATTATCAATAATAATCTTTAGCTATCGAATTACCTGTAAATAGTCGATGAGTTTCTTGTGCTGAGCGAGCGTAGCCATTGCCTTGATGTCCCGCTGCACATAGAACTGTTCCTTCTCGGTCAGCGCATTCTGCAGCTCATCGATCTCGGTGTGAAGTCCTGTTTGCACTGCCTGCAAATTCTTGACTTCGTCATGCAAATGCAACACCTCCTCCTTGCTGTGGAATAGCTCACTGAGAATGCGAGCATTCTCCTCCTTCAGGCAAAGCAGCTCCCTCTCGTAGTCTGCATTCTGCGCCTGGCAACTGGCGCTCTGCACATCCAGTTGATCCGCCCGCTCCTGGGCGCCGAACAGAGCATTCGTTTGTTCCACCAGCTGACTCTGTTGTGAGATTAACTTCATCTGCAACTGCTTCAAGTTCTCCTTGAGCTCCTCCAATTCTACGCCCAGTATTTTCGCATGCTGCTCAGCTTGCCGCTTCTCAGACTCCTGCACATTCAGATCCTTGCGCAGCTGGGTGACCTGATCGTTGCGCTCCCGTAGCTTTACATGGCAAGCATCCAGCTGGGCTTGCTGTGTCTTGTTGCGCTTCTGCTCTGCCTCCAGCATGTTCTCCACTTCCGTCAGCTGATTGTCAGTTATGCTGCATGCGTATTTGAGACGCTGGAAATTATCCGTCAGTTGCTTCAGCTCCGCTTGCAAGGCCTGAGTGTTTTCGCCAACTGCCGCATTGCGCTCCCGTTCTTCTTGTAGCTCGCGCTGTAGACGCTTCTGTTCCAGACCCAGCCCATCGCAACGTTGCTGGGACTGATTCAGTTTTTGACGCACCTCTCGAACTTGCTGCTCCAGCCTGTGGATGTTTGCCAAGTGCTCGATTATTTCGGATTTGCACTTCATGCGCTCCTCCTCGGCTTTCTCCCACATGCGATGCTCCTTCAGCACATCTCGCTTGCTGGCTGCCAGCTCAGCTTTCAGTTCATCAATGCGTGCATCGCGCTGACGGAACTCATCCTGCGTTGATTTCTGTTTACGTTGCGCCTCGTCACGTTCATTCTGCGCCTTCTTGACGCGCTCTTCCGTCAACTCCATGCGTCGCGCCAACAGCTTCTTCTCGGCGAGCGCCTCCTCCAGTTGTTTCTCCACCTTCCAGAGTGATAAGTTAGCAGTACGTGCCGCTTGACGCTCTACAATCATTTGCTCTCGTACTGCAGCCAGTTTATCTTCAAGTTTCTCATTCTGCCGCTCAAGCATATCGCCCACGGCGCTGTTACCAGCGCCCCCGGAATGACCCTTCATGGGCGACAAACTTTGCTCATTGAAACGTTCGAGCATTCGCTCCAACTTAGAAACCAGCTCCTGTAGTTGATCTGCGCGAGTCTTTTGCGCCGACTCCGCATCCTTCGCAGCCACCAAATCGGCGCGCAGTTGGTCCTCAATAGCATGTAACTCCGTTAGCGAACCTGGCGCTGTTTCATAAGGCGAGGCCTGAGACGCAAGCGATGATTCTGCCAAGTTTCCACGACATTCAGCAAGCTGTATGATAAGCATAAGAAAATTATTGTAAAAGGTTTTTAATTATTTGTCAATCAATGCCAATTACCTGTAGTTCTCGTTCCAAACGGTTGCATTCCGTCTGTACTTCTGCGAGCTCTTTTTTGGTAAGACTTAGCTGCGCCTCTAGCGAAGATTTGGCTGCGCGCAGCTCGTTGTTTGCGCTAATCTCACAGTTGAGACGCTGGAGTATGTCCTCAATGCTACGCTCTGTCGCATTTTTAGCTTCTTGGTTGGATTTACCCGAGCTAATTGACTCATCCAGCTCCGTGCGTATATTCTGCAGCTCGAACGTCATGCGACGGTGGGTGTCCTGAGATTCGCGCAGCTTCTGTCGCAGCTCTAAAAGCTTTTGCTCATAGCTTTCTGTTAGCTGTTGTCTCTGCTTCTCGTGATTGGTGTCGGCTTTAACGCTCTGTTCCTTCAGCTGCTTCAGCATTTCCTTGTAGTTCTCCAGCTTGTCTTGCAGATGCTTACATTCGTCAGTTTTGGCATTAAATTCTAGTTCACGCGCATCCAGCTTTTGTATCGTGCAAGCCAGCTCTTGTTTCTTTTCCGCCAACTGTTTCTCATATCTTTGTTCGGATGCAATTTTCGCCTCCTCGTACTTTTGGCGATTCAGGCGCAGTAAGTCTGTGATTGTGGCTTCTTTCTTCGACCACATTTCTTCGTCAATTTTAGCTGAGCTCTGCAACGTTTTGATTTGAGTCTTGCAGCTGGCCAGCTCCATGGTCTTCTCCTTAATAATATCTTGGAGCTTTGTAATTTCCATTTTAGCTTCGAGCACCACTTGAGATGAGCCGTCACTCTGCTTTACTGTTTGTTGTGCTTTGACTAGCTCCTGTCTCAGCTTTAGGATTTCCCCTTCGCGCGATTTCAACTTTTGCTGCAAAGTTCGCAGCTTTTCCTGCAGCTTAGTTGTACGTGCTGTATCCGAAGCATCGGCTGCACTGTAATCATTTTCCAAATGAACGAAACTGTAGCCAATAAAAGGCAAATCCTTGCCGCTAAAATCGTTCGACTTCATGTTCGAAGTCAGTGACTTTTTCGCCTGAGGTTCACGGCGCGCTTTATGCCGTATTCCATCCTCAAAGTTGGAAATATCATCATCCGACTTGATGGTGGGTATAATGGGCGGCACCTGTGAACGGACTGTGCTCCACTGGATGCTTTCGAAGAATGGATGCTTGACGATCTGATCGTACGAAAGCCGGTTCGTTGGATTCGTGACCAACGAACCGATCAAATGTTTCAAATTGCTGGAAATCTTCAGATCACTGGGAAAACTAACTATTTTTTTTAAACGGCTATCCTCGCAGTGCGAAAGTATTTTCGAATAGGTCTCGTGCACGTTATCCTCGTGGAAGGGCGTAATCTCACATATGAGCTCGTAGCCAATTATGCCCATAGACCAATAATCGCAGCTTACCTGTTTAAAGAATTCACAATCAAAAGTTATTACAACTGAATATGAAGCAATTCAGAGAAAAATCATGAAATGAAATATGAAGAAACTCTTATAGTTCTACTATTCATATATCATTTGTGAGTAGGATGAAATATTATAATCATACAGTCACACTCACGTCATGCATAGATTTCGATAGCTTATAGGTTGATATAGTTTGTAAGAGCTCAGGAGCTATATAGTCTGGTGTGCCAACTGGTGAAAGACTTAATACATGTCCATCTCGGTCCAAGGCAGCAGCATTGCCAAAGTCTGCCAATTTAATGTGCCCAAAGCGATCGATCAAAATGTTTTCCGGTTTGATATCTCGATGAACATAGCCCATGGTGTGCAGCGTATGGAGAGCCAGTGTTAGCTCGGCTAAGTAAAAGCGCGCCATATCCTCGTCGAAAGGTCCGTGACGGGACATTAGGCTCAGTAAGTCACCTCCTGGCAGATACTCCATGACCAAATACAGATTATCATTGTCCTGCAAATAGAATTTAATTGAACCATGTATATATGTATATTTATGTAAATTATGCTCACCTGAAAGGCATACTGTAAATTGGTCAGCCACTCAGAATTACGCTGGGACATTATGTCGCGTTCCACTTGCGATGTGGTCACCATCGATTTCTTGATCTTCTTCATGGCGTAAACATCCGATGTTTGGCGCTCGACCACCAAATGGACATTGCCGAAATAGCCTTTGCCAATGAGTGCCTTAATAACAAAATCATCGGCATTTACGCGCAGTTGGCGGGTTTCCTCAATTATAGGACGAACTGGATCGGAAAGGTACTTAAAATGCCATAGTAAAATTAAACAATTAGAGAACTTACATTTGTTTACAAATTCCGCTATGTTGCGGTCGCGTTTTTTAAGGGTCTCTTTGTCGCACTCATTGTACAGCAGACAGAATGCGTCTAGCAAACCCTCACGACAAATGGCTTCTGCGACAGCTGCACTTGCGGTATTTAAAGTCACAACGCTGCGTCTTGATGCGCTAGTCGAAGTTTTTTGCACGGCGCCAACTCTTTTACCCAATATTAAATTATTGAGTCGCGTCGTACGCACACTAATTGGCTCGCGTTGTGGCGGCATAATAATATTTTGTGTAATTTAACAATATTTGAACAGCTACATTCAGTGCTTATTTAGCTGATGCCGTCGACAAAAATCAAGCGACGCCTTAGTCAGAATCGAACGTTTTGAATGTTAAACGCGGTGACAAACGCAGGGTTGCATGTTCAGCTGCCAGTGCTGTCGCTTTTGAATTAATTTTTTGAAGGTGATGCCAGACTTCTTACTTACTTAAACACAATTATTTATAAATAATCCAAAAAATAAAATTAGTTATCCACCATGCTTTTAAGACCCAAATAATTGATTTTTACCTGAGTGCTAGGAATATTATCATCAGTATTTGAAAAGTGTGTAATCACTTAAAATTATGCAGCCCCAGCTTTCGACGTTTAACAACACTTAACATGCTAGCGAGTGCTCTTGCTCATAGGAATATCTTCCACTTTCGACGGGTAGGTTTTTGCAGACGGAAGGTGAAAAATTTTTCCACATTACGAATTGCAAAAAATTTATCATTTGTAATAATTTATCCATTTGATTTGATATTATTTTCAAACTGTGCTCCATATCTATTGTATTAAAAATCTACCTTTTGAAAGTTCAACATTTGCTCTGGAAAAAGAAAGTTTTTGCGTGCTTGTCAACGTCGAAAGGTTGAAACTGCAGCGCAGCAGGCAACACTCGCTCGCAAACGGGGCAACGTCGCGCTCGTTATAATTGTTTGCTTTACTTGATTATTCCATTCGTCGGCAATTGTCGGCCATAAGCAGAAACATTTTTTGGTAAAAACTGGTGAATTAAATTTACTTGGATTAATACGCGGGTCGAACAGTGAAAAATTCGGGATTCAAAATGAGTGGGGGATTACCGGAGTTGGGCTCAAAGATCAGCCTAATTTCGAAAGCTGACATTAGGTATGAAGGCCGCCTATATACGGTAGATCCACAAGAGTGCACAATCGCCCTATCGAGTGGTAAGTAAAATACAAAATATATGTACATATGCATGCCCACACGTTTGTGTTATTTTTCCTCTTCAAATGTGGACAGGCTTGCATGTACATATATCTATGTATGTAAGTATGTATGTGCACAATGTAACCTGTGCTATAAAACTAAAACGGTAAAATGCAAAGGCGGGTGCTGAAAAGAAAATGGTTTCTTTGAATTTTTTTTGTTCACGTTTTTGGTTGCTTCAGTTAGTTTTTACAGTAATTTGCTGCTCATCGCGCAAAGAGCGGGCAGGCACACTCGACAGTATTCAACTCGCTCTCCCATTCTCTCGCTTTTGTCCTCTCTCTCTCTCCCTCTCTCTTGTGCTTTTTGTTTGTCATGTTTGCGAAGCTCAGATGCTGTCGGCACAGATAGAGCTTCGGGTTGTACAGTGTTGCTTTTGCATCCCCATGCACGCGCAAAATGACATACATATAAACGTACAAGTACACACACATGCATATAATGCATGTAGCTACACGTATTTATGTGTGTGTGTACTGATTTACATCAAAATAAATACATGTGTCAGTCAGATAGAGACTTGTACATGTGTTCGCTATTTCCCTGGCAAAACCGATTTTTGGCGCCAGGGTCAATTAACGGATTATGTGTAGCGACTACCGTTAGCATGGGCAGTGATTTAAATGGACCAAGGGAGATTTTGAACAGAACTTAATGTTGACCGATCACATAAAGTGTATTTAGTTTCTACATTTTGTAATTTAAATGCAATTATAACACTGTACTTTCGATTTGATTTTGTCGTCATACCCATGACTTGCCGCGTTTTTTTGCATCCTATGCCTACACTTCCATACATACATATGTATTGAATGTAACAGAAAACACATAAATACGCACATACATATATGCATGCATACAAGCATAAATATATTGAGGTTATATATAAAATATTATTTATTTTATTATTCAACAGTGCGTTCCTTTGGCACGGAGGATCGTGATACGCAGTTTCAAATAGCTCCGCAGTCGCAGATCTATGATTACATTCTATTTCGCGGCTCCGATATCAAAGACATTCGCGTTGTGAACAACCATACGCTGCCGCATCACAATGATCCGGCTATTATGCAGGCCCAACTGCAGAATGGGCCTCAGGTAATGCCACAGCATTTCCCAATGAATGCGCCCCAACAACAACCGCAGCAGCAGCAGCAGCAACAACAGCATACTGGTCCATCGATGCCTGGTGGCAGTGGAGGTGCACCTGGAGCACCTGGCACTGGTTTTGGAAATGGCAATCCATTTGGTGCCTTGGGCGCGCCCGGTCTGGGCCCCGGCTCCTTGGCACCAGGTGCCGGCGCACCGGGCAGTGGAGGTCCGTTCATGAACATTGGCGGTAATCAGCAGCAGCAGCAACAAAAGCCTCAGCAGCAGCCAAAACAAAGTAAGTAGTAGACACACAACATATACATCACTCTCACACCTACACTCTCACCTAAACACACACACATACACATCATTAATACGCATAAATGCACGTCCTCCTGTCTATATGTAAAGTTTCTGTTTTAGATATGCTAGCGAGCGCTTCGCGTTCGACCACTCCTATTAGCCTCATCATCAGTCCAACAGCCGACCTGACCCAGCAGCACTCCCAGCAACAGCAGCAAATTAATCAGCAGCAGCAAAACTCTGCACAAGCTATTGGCGGCGGCGGCGGTGGAGGTGGTAATGCGCGCGATGCCGGTCATAAGCGCCAAAACCATCAGCAGCAGCAGCAGCAACAGCAGCAGCAGAGAGGCGGAGGTGGAGGAACCAACATGCAGCAGAATCAAAGGAATAACCACAACAATGATTTCTACAATCATCCCCACCAGCAGCAGCAGCAACAGCGCGATCGCCGTGATTCTGGCCGTCAAATGGACAACAACAATTACAACTATAATAATCAACGTAACCGTGGGGGTGTTGGCGGCGGTGCTATGCAGCAGCGCGGCGGTGGTGGAAACGGTGCATGGAATATGCATCGTGGCGGACCACAGAATCCGAATAATATGATGATGCGCGGCAATCGCGGCATGGGTAGCCGTGGGCCAATGCGACCAAATCAGGTAAATTCAAGCAATGGAATAATCCATTCCGAACCGCGTTCGGTATATATATTGATGTTGGAATATGCTTGTTTATCAGCAGGGCTATCGTCCGCAATCGGCTAATCAGAATAAGCCGCGCAACAAGATCAAATTTGAGGGTGACTTTGATTTCGAGCAGGCCAATAATAAGTTCGAGGAGCTGCGATCCCAGCTGGCAAAACTCAAGGTGGGCGACGAACCCAACAACAAAACCACAGCTACAACAACAGCCACCACAACAGCCACAACAACAACTTCTACCACTACTGATCAGGTATAAGTTCGTTTGTTTATTTTCATTTTTTGTCTAATTTAAAATCATCTGCGTTCAGTTAACTTTATATACGATTTTATTTATTTGAAAAACAATTTCCACTCAACTCATACAATGCACCACACACTCATGCGAATGCGTGTTTCATTTCAAATTGTTAAATTGCTATTCCGTTGAACTTTGCACAGCTAAATGGTGAGACCGATAAGAAAGACGACTCTGGCAACGAGACCGGCGCCGGCGATCATGAGCCTGAAGAGGACGACGTTCATATTGGTTACGATAAGACCA
The DNA here is from genome assembly GCF_054131105.1 of Drosophila navojoa. Lineage (NCBI taxonomy): Eukaryota > Metazoa > Arthropoda > Insecta > Diptera > Drosophilidae > Drosophila > Drosophila navojoa. Next base: position 9,297,214 of record NC_142892.1, on the reverse strand, counting down.
AATCGTTCTTTGACAACATCTCGTGCGAGGCTGCTCAGGATCGCAGTAAGAACAAGAAGAATGACTGGCGTCAGGAGCGCAAATTGAATACCGAGACGTTTGGCGTCTCCTCCACCAGACGTGGCAGGTGAGTTAAAGCAGGGGTTCCGCCTCCTTACAGCAAGTTAATAATTTATTTTTATCTATTTAATAGCTACCGGGGGCGCAACAATTATTATAATAATGGCAATGCGATGGGTGGTGCTGGCAATGGCGGCATGAATTCTGGCTATGGCGGTGCACCTGGCTACAATCGAAACAACTATCGCATGGGCGGCGGCGGCGGCAACTATCGTAACCGCAGCAACAATCGTAACAATAACGGCGGCAACCGCCAGAGCAACATAACCAATGGAAATGGTAGCGTAGCTGCAGCTCTGAAAGCAGCCAACAATGCAGGAAGTGCTGCCGGTACAGGCAACAGCACGGACACCACGGCATCGAATGCCGCAACAACGAAGACAGCCACGTCTACGCTCACAGAGCAGACGCAACAGGTCGCGGCAGTTTGTAAGTGATATAACGTCTCACCTGTTATCGTACTTACTATTTGACTTCGGATTTATTTATATATTTCAGCTCAATAATGTCGCACAAGTGGAGAATCCTTGCCTAACTTTACAAAAACAAATATGAAAGAAAAAAAAGAAACAAAAAAAAAAAAAAAAAGAAACAAAAGTCCTACTCATTGCAAAGTTAGTTACCCGAATGCAACCTAATCAAGCGACCGATCGACGACAAAAAAGGCTCTTATCATCATGAAGAATCGAGTTATGGAACTAATGGCATAAAACAAAATAATTGTAAAATTTTACTTAGTGTTGTAACGCTCATGACGTCCTGCGCGCACTCTCTGCCCGCCCACCGTGTTGCTTAGCTATTAATTATATATGATCCGAGAGCGTTTAGCAGCCATATGGATAGGTATTTTGTGTAAATGGCATGCTAGAACGTCAATAGCGAGGCAGCACTTGATTATAGTGAGAGAACATACACACCTCTACATATATTTAGTAATAAATGTGAAGAAAACAAAAGCTAAGCATAAGTTTATGAAAAGATAAAAAGAAATAAACTCTAGGAGTCGCAAATTATGAAATTAAAGGAAAGAAACAATTAAATCCATGGAATTCCCAACATTAATAAAAACAAAACGCAATTCACATGTTTATATTTTAAAAACCAAACAAACAAGTCTACAACTATACTTAATGTGGGCAGACATCATAAATAAATTAATTCAAAGCGTTACTAGCATTTAAACTTTTTTAAGAACAATTTTAATGATGGAGAAATGGAATTACATGCATATATATAACAATTAGCAGCAACTCGTACATATATGGAACACAACAAAAACAAAAACCTAAAAAAGAAATTATAAATTGTAAAAAAAGAAATCCCCTATCAGCAGTAGTGTGGGCAAGAAATAAAATACACATATTGTTTATAAGACAAAGGCAAAACAAAAATCGAAAACAATTAAAGCGTGTCTTTCAGAGATTAGTTAAATTTTTCGATCATTTTTTTCCGGGTCTATAGCCGAAATCGTTCTTAATATATATATATATATATAGTGTGTAGTTGAATGCGTTTCATTTGTTTGAGGGAGCTAAAATATATATATTTTTAATTACTCTACTTAAATATGTCTACACCAACAACCAACTATGTATTTAGCTTGCAGCCTTCAAAACAATTGCAAACAAAAACAAAAAACTATTGAAAAGCTAAAAGAAAAACATATTCTGTCACCCAGGAATGCACAACAATATCTCATTATACTACAGTTTTATAGTTTAAGGAGTTAGCTGTACGCATTGTGCGTGGATGTTCGCGTAAAATTCCGATTAATGATCTAATTTAAAAAAAAAAAATTATTTTAAAGTTATCATTTTACTTTACATCTGTATTCGAGTGGCCGGAATTGAATGGGGATATTACAACAATACTCCACGGATTGTACATCAAACATGTTTTTTGTAAATGTTTCATATAAATAAGCCATATAATTCATATTAAATTCAGAGCAAAATAACTTACCGAGTTATAATTTTCTATGTCGAAGCCCCATGGGTTCTGTTTTCATTTTCTTCATTATTTTTTCTTAAATATAGAATGGACACACTACATCTATGTTGAGCACAAACCTGTATGAAATTGTAATAAATATATATGTATATGTTGCTTATAAGTAATGAACGAATCAAATTTTCAAATAGACTATCTCTTATTGGAAGGATCTATTGGTATGGATAAAATAAGTTTTTGTTTAAATTTAAAAATTGGCATCAAGGAGTACTGAAGTCGAGCTTAAACTTATCATGCTAAGGGAATTGTTTTTTTATATTGGATCATACTAAAGTGAATTACAGTTAAATGACAATATCATATATATTTACTTCGATTCCAGTCCAGTTTCAATTATTTTCTTTTGCTTTATAAGTGCTAATTAGTTTAAAATATTTTCAACAGTATTTTTGCTTTCCAAAATAAAAAGAATGAAAGATAAGTTATCCTTTCAATATTTTATTAACTTGGGAATAGAGTTACAAAAGTTTAGCTTCGTAGAAACTGAAATATAAATAATGTCATATATATGTATATGAATGTGATAGGTACTACATAATTTATTCAGTTCATGCGATCGAAATAGGATCGTCAGATCATTTATCCCACAATCCCAGCTCACGCATCTTGGTTTGAAAGTATCGCTCTAGAGAATTAGCGCAGCGATAATACTCGGTCTCAGGAGAGTTATAGAAGCGACAATTAGAGAAAATGCGAGCCATGTCGGCCATGAACAAACGCCGTGTCTGATAATATCCCTTCTTCAAGCGTTCACCCATTGTCTTCAGGTCCATGGGATACTTGATGTGCTCGTAGTAATCGGGAACCTCGGCTGCAGTAACTGGGCGAAGGAAGGGCCAGGCTGCGGTGTGCTGGCGCACAGATTGTAAGACAGATGCAAACTGGGTCGCCAGTTTCTCTGGATCTGTGGATTCTTCCAGGGGACGAGAAGCACGCGCTGGACGCATTTGTGGCTTCCACCCGATTTCCCTCAGGCCAGGTATGGACTCAACCGGTATAGACGGCAATCCCTCTTTAAAGCAAGTTAAGCCAGGTCTTACTTTCTGGACCTCGTTGTGTCGTTGTGCAATGAGCTCTTTAAGAATTTCACTTTGATTGCGAATAACTAAAAAATTAACAAAAAAAATACGTATGTTAATTGGCAATCAATTAAGGATCGCATCATGTTAACTGACCGGAAATAAATTGTGTATTCACAATGCTTGGATGCAGCTCGCAGTGCATTAGCGTAGCACTGTCGTACTCCTTTATATAGCCCGCATAGACGGGACGCGCCAATTTGATGTCCTTGGAGAAACCTTGTTTCTTGAAATAGCCGATTGCATCGCAATCGGCAAAGGTGAGCAAATGTTTTATTCCACGTTGTATGCTGTAATCCTTTAGGTGATTCATTAGATGGGTTCCATAACCCTTCACTTGCTCCGCCATGGTAACTGCACAAAAGACAATCTCTGTGAAGCCCTGGGTGGGAAATGGGCGAAAGCATATGCCGCCAATGGGCTGATTTTCCTTGATCAGTGCCAGGGTTTTGTGCTTGGTGTCGAAAACAAGCTGGCTTATGTATTCACGCGGCATCTCGGGCAGCTGATAGGCAAATACCAGCTGCAGTCCGAGCAGCCAAAGGATCGTTTGCTTATCCACGGGCTTGGTAAGCGAATTTCCGACAACGTGAAACTCGATTGCGCGCTTCTGCTCTTCTGCCTTGACATTCTCATCGCGTGACACATTGATGGGAAACAATATTTCCGATTTATTTGATGTTTTTGACTCTGCAACGGATTTCATGGCACGCATCACCACTTCAGTTGGCAGATCATCCTGGTTTTCGCTATGGAACGAAATAAAAAGAAATATATTAATATAAAGATAACATCGTTTTGCTAGAAACTAACCTGGTTACACGTTCCGCAACCTCCTTTTTGACCCTCTTGTGAGCAGGTTCCCCCACGCTTGAGCGCTTGCTGCCACTAGGAGCGGCTGCACCAGCAGACGAAATGGTGGGTGGTGGTGCCACTTCCTGATGCCGCTTTCTCTGTTGCACGACGAAGGAATTGGGTGGCCTGTATGTCGAGTCCCATATGGGTGAATCATCTTTTAGCAACTCAGCCCTTAATGCCTCCAAAAATTTTGGCATTTGCGTAATGATGGAGCGTTTGTCTTCGGGAAAGCGATCTCGTTCCGAAATGCATTTCTTCTTCAGCTGTTGCGACATATATTGGAAAACAGTGCGCAGAAGAGTGCGCCCAAAAACGAGAGATGTCTCAAACTGCCTCAGAGAATTGCAGAACGCGGGTACATGGCAAAATACAAGCCAACGTGTGTAATTGATCTTATAAGTCGATGCATCCTCGTGCGTCAGAGTTGGATCGCCGCGCCGTGCGGAGGGCGACTCAAAATTGTAATGATTGAGAAAATTCAGAAAGGTCTTCGCCACCTCTGTCATGGTCTGCAGTTCGGTGGGGTTCAAGTGATTGTACTTGTAGAAAACTAAGGATAAAACAGCTTTTGTTATACACGGCGACTCGAATGGAGGATCACCCAATGGACCACGAATAACAGCCTGCTGACGCGTGAGCACACACTGTCGCAGTAACCTGAATAGATACAGGTAAACCTTCTTTGTGTCCTCATCCTCAACGCGCTGCATGGACATGAATAGATTTTCCATGTCAATGATGGCGCCTAATAGCTCGTCCATACTAGATCTGGATATCTCGGTGAGATGAGAAATGTGGGACCGGAGCGGATGACGACAACTGGCATTTCGACACTCTTCAGTCGGCTCTGGGCAGTAAGACGACTCGACATCTCGATGCCTGTTCTCCTGGGGCGTCTTCCAGCCAGTGCAACGGCAGCCCTCAAATTGGCACGCCGAATACATGGATAATTTGGCGAGTTTCTGTGCTTCGGGCAGGTTGAATACCTTTTGCTTGCGTAGCTGGATGCGCTGCAGACTACTTTGACGTGTGCCTTCCGGAGCTGGCGGCACAGTGCCACTTGAAGCTTGGGATGAGGAGGATGAAGACGCTCCTGCTGCTGCATTATTTGCAGTTTGTTGCTGCTGTGCAGCAGCATTTCCGCTGTTGCCATTGTTACCATCTATTGGTTGACTTTTGAGTGTTATTGCTGGTCCACCGGACATGCCTAGTTGTAGATTGTAAGTTTTTGTTTTCAAAAACTTTATATTTATGCCTTGATTTCACAATCTGCGAAAATGCTGACGAGGGATGATGAAATAATACAGTTTCAAGGGATGGCGAGTTCAATACATATATGTATGTACTATGAATCACTGTTCAATGTTTATAGCTGACCTTTGTTGTTTAAGTAGCCACACAACTAATACAAAAAAGATATATTTATCTAATCTGGTATTTAATATAACGAACACCCTCCGGTTGAAATACAAATGACAATGGAATCAATGTCAACAGATTCAGCGAATGAACCGGAGCTAGCGCGAATGACATCAGCAACAAATATATCGATTTCGATTAATTTCCGATAGCTGGGCACCCAAATGCCAATTGAAATAAATATTTTCAAATAAAGGAAAGGTTTTTTTAATAAATCGTTTGTTTCATAAAATGTTACGATATGACAAACTTATCGGCCGACGACATTGAGGATCAGCTGGATAATTTTATCATACGAAAAACAAAGGATCAAGCATCAACTTATGTTCCGCGACAAAAAACCACACAAAGTGGAGAAAAGATATATGATCACATTCCATTACTTGTAAAAGATATATTAGCGTCCCAGCCAGATGCAGACAACAAAGGAGCCTTCACTCTGTTTAATCCCACTGAATTGAAGTATCACAGTTGTTTGGTGTACGGATTTGTAGCAGGTCGCGGTGTACATAACAAATCTTTTTACAATTACGTATTAGACGATGGAACTGGGTCAATAAAATTTAGAATCTATGCCAAGCCCAGAGAAGAAAAGATCATCAAGTGCCTCTACAATGAAGCCCAGTCCTTGATTGGCAGTGCGGATACTTTGAAATACGAGAAGATATCAACAAGCATGACTCGGCTCCTGGGTAAAGCCACGGAGTATATTGATGGCTCCAGAATATCGCCTGGAAGCAACGTCATGTTATATGCGCGTCCGCACAATTTTAAGGATCAAATTAGTTTAGACGTGATCTCATTTACTATGGACAACGAAAAGTCGCGCAGTCTGGAAATCGCCTTCAGTGGAAGCTTAATAGACTACTATCAAAGCCATACAAAATAAGTTGAGCTTTTGTATATATATTGAAATTTTAATCAATAAAAAATCCAATTAAAAGTATACAAGTAATTTATGTGGTTTTTGCTCGAATGGCGGCACGCTTGCCTGTGACGGCTTGGAAACCAGACTTAATGCTAGCAACGGAGCACCGAGAACCGCAGGATTCGCACTGTAGAAAGAATAGACGCGTGTCCTTTTGCAATATTGTCTCTGGAGAGCGGCAGGTGTGGCAGGTGACATATTCCTTAATATAGCGACGCAGCACATTCTCAATTTGCTTTGGCTGAAAGCGACCCTTGATAATCAATTGCTGGTTGCCGTCCATCGAGCCGCTTGTGCCCAACTCGGCCAAAAGAAAGTCGAGCAGATGTTTCGGCAGACGATGCAGAGTTTTCGCAATATCCATAAAGTTGGCAAACGATGTTTTCTTTGTGCCCACACGAAGCACTTGAGGTGGTCTCATCACGAACTTGGGCTTACGACCAGCTGCCATGTCTGGGTTCTTGTCCAGAATGATTTCGAAGACACGTTTCAGCAATTCGTCGTATGTATAATCGCGATCCGAACCAGCCCAGCTGCTGCTATTATCTTCAACTAAAAAGAAATTAATAAATTAATACTAATAAACAAATCATATTTAAATAAATAACTTACCGTTCTCTTTGTCTTCGCTTTTATCGTCGTCCACTTTGTCCGCAAACAATTCATCCAAGTCTTTCTTTTTGCTCTTTTTCTTCTTTTTGGCCATTGTAAAGTCCATGTCCAAATTAATCTCTTCTTCCTCGGGGTCTTCAGCTGCTGCAGCTGTGGCGTCGTCCGCGCCATCAGGCAACGCCCCTTCTAATTCATCCAAGTTAAAGGGCTTCTTCTTCTTCTTCTTCTTTTTACCGAAGCTTTCTAAATCCAGATTATCGTCCACCTCAGCTGCTGTTGAAACAGCGCTTGCTTCATCTTTGGGATCTTCTTTCTTTCCAGCATCGTCCAGTCCCAATGCGGCATCCAAGTCAAATGTGGTCTTCTTCTTCTTTTTCTTCTTCAACAAAGTAGGATCGAATCCCTAAAACATATTTTGAAATAACTAAATGTGTTAGCGAAATCGAGCACATTAAATATTTTGGCGAGTAGGTGAAATTCATGTAAATGTTAATCGAGCTCCATATGCGCTACATAACCTCACACATGAGGAACACAATTTACGATCTCGTAGTTTGTATATAATTGTTAATAGAAATACTTGCAATACACAAAACTTGACGACACTTACGTCTTCACCTTCCATTTTAGAAGATTTATGCCCAAGGAATAAGAGAACAATGTAAAATTTCAGCTATTCTTTATAGATGAAATTGCATCAGAAAATTTATACTTTAGTGACAGCAGGGCAGTTTGACGGCTTTGCTAAAGGGATGTTGTTGATTTTCTTATCGATATAGCTAGGCTATATCGATAGTATTTCTTTATCATCTGTTCGTTGGTATTATTTGTTTAGCATGTGTGATTTTAGATTCGAATTTTGGCGCACAGTTTAGATACATATTTTTTATGTGTAGTAACTGTGCTTGTTAGCTGATTAATTTACCAATTAAATAAAGCAGACAGGGCAAATTACAAAATATGTTTGTTATATATTTAACAATCGAAATTTTAAGTATAAAAAATATGAACACATTTTAAACTAGACAATGCAATTAAAATTAATATACTTTCTATACAGGATACAAGGGGAAGCACATCTAACGATATGTAAGCCTTTATAAATTTGAGTAAACTACGGATTTATATAGTTGTGACAGTCACAATATTGTGATAACAGTCTCCGTACTTTTTATTCTGGCAAGAATATAAAATCTCTTGAATTGTCTCAAAATACACATATTTGTAAAAATACATATTGCTGATACAGAGGTTCACATGGGTATATGACAGTGTAAAAGTACTTAAGAATAGGAACAGGCATATAGGTAAGCACCCCGACCTCTTTATTAGAAATTACTTCGATGCATTTCTGGCAATTTCTTAACAGTTGTAAATTATACAAAAAAATCTAAATTGAGAATTTTAGCTTATTTTTCTTTTGAAAACATAACAAATGCGATTATTACTACAATCTAAATGCATTTGTGAGTCATTGAAATTGGGTATACTTTAAGGCGGTGTATAAATTTAACATACTAGCTACATTTTCCCCAAAGTAGGATGTAAAATAAAAGCTATCAATTAAGCACGCCGGTTAAATGCGATTATTTGAGATTATGCCTAAGCACGCAAGCCTTCTCTAAAAATATTGACTACAAATGAGCATTGTTGCTTGGATTAACTAATTCCGGGCCGACTCCACCCGCAAGTTTTTGCACCAATCGTCCCACCTCGTATGCCAGCTGAAGGGTGTCCTGTAAGAGAGAAAGAAGGGGCATTTAGTATCTTTAGTTATATTAATTCCAAAATATCCTTACTTCTCTTGTTGAAGCTTCGGCGTATACGCGCACCACATCCTCTGTTCCGGATGGCCGCACAAACGCACGTCCACGTTTGTAGTTTGCAACGACTTGGTTGATTTCATCCTGTAGTCCCTCCGGCTTTACACAGACGCGTTCTGCATCTGTGGTCTGGATAACGTTTCTATCCTTGACTTGTATCTTAAGCTGTTGATTTGGCAGGTCCGCGTAACTCGAAATCCAGTCTTTAACATCCCAGCCCTTGTGATTCAAAATCGTTTCCACCAACAGCATATCGGAGATGGCATCGCCTACAGTTTCATTGATCAGATCTATTACGAGCAGCAGAGTCTGCGCTTTGGGGTTCGTCTTGGCAGCCTCGCTTATCGCTGCCTTACTACTATCGCTGAACACAATTGTGCCGTGGCCATTGGCCTCAAAGTAGATGCCAATATCGTACTCCAGGGCCTTGTGATGCAAGTGCTTAACACCTGTGGGCACACAGGAAACGGGCACCTTTAATTCGTTGACAATGTAATCTGTGGACGCGCCATTGGCATAAGCCGTCTGCACTAAGCCCAATCGCAGGTCCAGCTGGCAACTTTGAATCAAGTCCATCAGGTAGCCAGCCACTAGGGTGGCTATCCGGTCTCCGTCGAGCAGCCTAAACTGCCCCGTTTCATCGGTGAAAAAGTAGACCACACGGTCAGCATCGCCATCGACGCTGACACAGCGCGTATACGGTTCCACAATGGGCATGCCCACTGGAGGTTTTTGCTGCACCTTAACATGATCGGCCCCACACTCTTCGTTGATCTTGCCCGGTCCAACGCCCTGGTTTATAACCGTCACGTCAAGGGATTTATTCATGCGCTTGTTGAATTGCAGCATTTTCCTAGCACCCACTCCGTTTGCGCCATCGAAGATCAGCCGATTGCGATAGTTGCCATTCTCCAGCTGGCCATTGCGAAGTTTCTCAAAGGCGGAAATAAGCTTATCGTAGTAGCCTTCCTCCGTGGGCTTGCCATACGCCTCTTTTGTGTTAGCTGCCACTACAAAGAAGTGCATCATTGGCGTGGTGACTATGCCAAATTCTCGTACGTTTCCCTTCAGTGCGATGACACCATCTGCCACAGCTTTGAGCAAGCGTGGGCTATGATAGCGATTATCCATACCCACGTAGACATAAGAGCTAGAGGTAATATCGATTTGGTTATCCTTAATTATGTTAGCTACATGCTGCTCTAGTTCTTGGTCGCTAACGTTCACCAGATCTGTGGCAATCTTCTCCCAGCTGGACTCCAACATTTCACCCTTCGGATCGATCAGCTTAACGCCATTGTCGGGCTCCGGATTGTGTGAGGCTGTGATCATTACGCCAATGACAGAGCCCTCTCTAAACCGGGAGCGTAAAGTGGCCAACACGCCCATACGGAACATAACGCTGTCCAAAAGCTCGGCTCTGTGCAAAAAGAAGATATCGATGTTCTTGATTATTATCAGTTATGAAGTAAGCATATATAATGGTGTTGTATAGTAAATATACAGAGAAACAAGATAACGTGTATATTTATGTGATTCTTGGTCATACGAGTAGTATATGTATTGCCCCATATGTGATCTTTCATCGTTAACGGTTGAACGTCTTTATTATCATTTCGAAATTCGAATGCATTCGTGCAAGAAAGTCTCGCCAGCACGTACATATATAATATTCTGATATGTATTTGTGTTTTTATGTGCTCTGCTTTGAAAAAGTATGTGTGCTTTCCAGCGTATGAGTAACTAAACATAACATTGTTCTTGCGTGTCTAGGCGTTCAAATAGGCCGCCAAGAAGAATGATTGATTTTCTAATTGGAGGTTAAGTTCTTTTTAGTTGCCTAATGAGAAGTGAAATATATAACTTTAATTTATAATAATTAAAAATTCTTTAATGGGAGTTGAGTTATTGACAACGTGTAACGTTCGTCACATTTACTAAGATTAATTATCTATACATGGAGGCTTGGCCCTACATACATATGTAGGTACCTTTAAAAGGTGCATGTCCATTGATAAAGCAAGAAATTCTATTAATATAACAGAATGCCAAAATAGTGCATCGCCTTACTCATCTTCACCACTCCCTAAGAGACTCACATACATATGCACACTTATCTAGCAATATGCGGGTGAGTGTGTTTGTGTGTGTCTTAATGTCGTGTTTGTTCGCTTGGGTGTGGGCGTGGACATTCACCCAATTGGACATATGTATTCGTATATATGAGGCAATTTATATGTACATATGTATGTAGCTAAGGATAAGTAAACTCACTTGCCGCGAAACCCAGCTGTTCCGTATTGAATGGTTTCCTTTGATACTTTTGGATACATTTCTCTCGCAAAAGCGTAAACGGTGCGCAAATTGATAGACATGTTGATAACTGAATTGCTGACTCGATATCTCTGTGGCACTGACGATCCTTGTGAAAGCTCGCAACCAGTCGCAAAACTACTTTCCGTTTTCACCTTGTTGTTGTACTAAAAGTAGCCCACATATAAGAAACCGTCGAAAAGCAACGCGTGTCAGTGCGCGAACCAGCTGAATGAATGTGAAGAGGAAGAAAATGTCAATACCATCGAAACGTTTGCAGACGCGGTTTCACCACAGCAGTGACGTCACCATTGCGAGTTTGTTGAATTTGCTTTTTCAAAATCTATTTTAATTTTTAGAAGAAAAGACAATACTCAATCTAAAAAAGTTTATTCAATATATCTATGTATGTATAATTCTGATAGTATATAAAAAACAATACCATGTAATTACACTTTAGACTTGCAGATAAAATGTGTTCTTGGACGGTTTGTAAAATATAATATAATTTAAATTTAGAGGACGGAGTTGAACGTTGTAGATTACAAAATTGTACTCTGATTTGTAATATTGATCTTTATAACTTAATATTAAATTATTGTACATTTAGTATATAGTATAATTTGTAGCTGCATTTGGAATGATAATTGAAATTTGTATAAACAATGGACTTGTTTAAAATAGATTTTAAGGCACTTTAGTCAGAATGGGCCAGACCGACAAATTGCATTGTGAACTCTGTGATTGGTGTACATTTAGATATGTTTGTTTGTCATTTGTTGTGAGATTCACAATGGATATTCGAATTGTTACGAGTCAATATGGGTGAGGTTAACCTATTTGGAGTATGATATAGAAATTTAGAGATTCTACTTATGCAATCAGAGTAAAATTCTAAGGGCAAATGCACTCGCTAGGAGCAGGAATGTGGAGAAAGTGAACTGAGTGGCACTGGCATAGCAATCAGTGATGCGACGTGCTCTCATGTAATTTCCACCCAAATAGGTGTCGTACCGTCGTTCGTTTGGCTGAATAACTTGCAGTTGGCGTGTGGCGTCTTGGAAGATTAGATCGTAGTGTCCAATGGGCGATGAGAACATGCTGAAACTGAAAGCATCCACGTCCTTGCGACCATACAGCTGCTGAGCATAGGTCAGCAGGTTGATGTATGCATGTAATTGTGTTTCATTGTAGTTCACGCCGCCTCGGGTGACGACAGCGTTAGCCTTCACTTTGCCCAAATTGCAGCGTTTATAGTCCTGGAGCTCGGCGCGAGTACCATCGGTACACAGCAATTCAAAGTCGTCGTTAAGGGCGTTTCTGGCCCACCACTCTTTGCGCTTGCCTCCGGTGCTCTCCATGACAGTGGTGTGCTTCATGAATGCCACATGGCCGCCGCCTTCGACGAGGCAGCGGAAGGCACCAGTGTGTCCATAGTAATCCTCTGATGCATCACGTCTACAATATCTATAACTGGTTCCATGGCACAGGTCACACATACTGTCATATGGGACGCCAGTGTTGTATTCACTGCTTATAGCACCGGGCACACAAGATTTGGTAAAGTATTCTGCTGCAGCACGTATCGAGTCACAGCCATAGGGTCTTATCCAACCGTTCGAGAGGAGGAAGGCCATCGGATATGTCCAGCCTGCGGCTGTATTGATGCCTGTGTGGCAGGTGTACTTGCCCTTTAGATAAGTAAGCTCCGTATCGGGATCTTCCTCCTTGGCCACAGCCACCACATAGTATTCAGGCTCACCCAAGTTGTATACCTCAGACATAAATGGAATCAAGTCGTAGTTCAAGCCAGCCGTATAGACATCTCCAGCATCAAACACAGATATATCAGCCTTTCCAGACTGTATCAGCTGCATGCAGTTTATGTGCGAATGCATTTTCTTGCAGATCAGCTCGGGTTTCAGGATTTGTGCTTTGAGTGCGGTCTAGAGAAGGAAATCAATTAATATTAAATAGGGATTAAGAAGACGTTTATCTAACTTACTCTCATCTTAATGCATTTTTCCAGCTCTGGCTCAGAAGTCACACATAGCGTCATTGCAGGAACGGGACACTCACGAATGCCGTATATGTAGTCAATAGCTCGTTGCAAGTATTTGGTAAAGGATTGATCATCCTCTGGTATGGAAACAAGGGCTCTGGCTGCATCCTATTAAATTAAATTGGAGTGTTAGATTAAAATACTTAATAACATATTTTTTATGTCACCTGGAAGAGCAGATTGGATTTGCCATATCGCCTCGATTCAAAAATGCGGAATTTCTCATAAGGCACTGAAGTGTTTCCCTCAAGTCCACTGCGCTCTGTGGTAAAGCTGCTGTCTAGGCGTTCATTGCGATAATTCGAGCCATCAAATCGATCATATGGATTTTGGTTCTGATTTCTATTGTAGGGATTGTTGTTGTCGTACTGACTGTTGAAATTGTCATATGGATTATTACGGCTTTGATCGTTGTAGTTGTTACGATTCTGATCGTTATAGTTGTTGCCATTGTATGTATTATATCCTCCGCCTGTCTGAGGCTGATTGGGTTCCTCACGAATCCCGTCTGAATACAGCTCAGCGACGCGTTTCAGGAATTGCTGATATTGATTACGCTCTTTGAAGCTACGCGCTGACGAAGTTACAATGGCATCTGAAGGAATTTGACCCCAGCTACATTGCCGATAGTCGTTGATGGGCACACGACTTCCATCGCGGCAGAGCAACTGAAAGGTGTCTGGCGACAGTTTTTCTAAACGGGAATAATAGATTAATCTAATAATAATATAATCTTATACGTTTTGTTTTGGACTACTCACTAAATTCTGGTGTTTGTAGCATTTCGGAAACCGTAGCGTGCCGCAAAAATGCTACCTCGCCCGCTTCCAGAAGGCACCTGAATGCACCATCGTAGCCAAAATAGGGATCAGTCGATGAGCAGCGTCCAGGTATTTTGCCAGTACATAGAGCACAAAGCCTGGAGAGTAAACATAATTGTGAAATGATCGATACATAAAAATCTAAATCTTCTTACTTATCAGAGTTATCTCCGATGGGATTATATCTATCAATCAACGAGTGGACGGCGCAGGAGCTGTTAAAATAGTTGGCAGCGGTTTTCACTTGATTATTGCAATCTACAACCTCCATTCCGCCATTGTGTTGCAGCTGGAATAAAGATGAATGAAAGCATATTAATAAATATTTACTTAGACAAAATTAAGAATTTTTCGCACCGTATATATGGGCACTATCCAACCAGCTAGACTGCCCACCCAGGGGAAGCAGGCTCTCTTTTGGCGCAACTGCCGCAGATCCGTAACGTCGGTTAAAGTATTCTTCTTTATAACTGCCACTGAATGATAGTCTAGAAATCCGCCTTCCAATTTCTCTTGCATTATGGGAATCAAGGAGTTGTAGCGACCGGCGGTAAAGACATCTCCAGCATCCAATGTGGTGATATGTGCCTTCTCGCGATCCAAGAGATGAATGCATTCATCGGCACTGTATGCCATAAGACAGGTGAGATTCAAGAAGACATCATCGAAGAGAGCACGATCCCGTTCGATGGCAACGGTTAAATTCTGGCATTTGTACTGCTCCTCTTGGCCTTTTGTGCACCAAATAATATTGCTGATTTTATCTTCAGAATAGTGATGTTGTGCTATAATTATAAATTAAATATTAATATTTTAAATTTTGGCTTTAAGTTAATTAGTGACGCACAGAGATCGATATTTGTGAGACAACTTGTTACGCTTAAATAATATATAAGGCAATGTTATTTACAGCACATTTTATCAAGCTACATTTTGAGAGTATAAATATACTTATTGTTTAAATCTGGCTAAAAGAATGGCTTATTAAATCAGACTTACATGCGTACACACACACTCACAAACACACGCATACAAAATATGTATGTTTTACATGCAGCAACGCCCAATGTTTAGTCAGCGAGCTAGACAAATGAACTTTGACTTACCGTAAGTTGTAGTAAAATAAACTGCGCTTAGTAAACTTATAAGCAATAACAATCTAGCCATTTTACACATTTATAGCAGTACACATTTAGTTTAAATATATATTAAACAAAAAATAATTACAAACGAAGTGAACCTAACAACAACGACACGCCCGCAACTGCTACGGTAATCGATGTTTGTTTGTGTTTTTCATTTGTCATCGATAGAATATGCGATAGTTTTGGCCTCGATGTTTGCATAGGAATTTTGTCAATTTTTAGTCCATTTGGTCATCAAGCAGGTGTTTGTTTTATAATAGTAAATAATGAAATTAATTTAGAATTACATTAATTCTGTTTTGCAGTCTAATGGCAACTTTACGCGGTTGGAGATTCGTTGGCTTTGTGTCATGCATTGTCGGAGCAATTGGAGTTACTTTATATCCAGTTGTTGTGGATCCCATGATAAACTCAAAAAAATATAAATCACTACAAGAGCACATCAGCAGTCATGCTAAATAAAAGTATATAATATTGCAAATAATATGTATTACATTACGATATATCCTCAAGTGTAAATAAATATTAATATTATACCATAACTAGATATTGCGCAAAGAAATGTGAACAGCTGTTTTGAGCGCATTTCGCATATGTATGTGTAATTAACCGGCGTACCCATTGTTAAATATATGTATGTATGTACGTACGAATAAATGTTAAAAGATTCAATTTTTCATTGCATTCGGTAAGAAATGATCGTAGAGTGAACATCGCAACACACTTGACAGTCTTATCAGTTCCGTTAAAACAGCTGACTCAATCCAGTTTATTTATACACATACGTGGTCAATTCTGAGTAACAATTGTAGGTCTTCGTCTGTTTTAAAATGTCAAAGCGCGAGGATATTTTGCTGTTATTCGATGTGGATGGCACCCTGACTATGCCCCGCTCAGTGGTCCAGCCCGAGTTTGAGGAATTCCTTTATACAAAAGTGAAGCCAAAGGCAACCATTGGTATTGTTGGTGGGTCGGATCTGGAGAAAATGTTCGAGCAGCTCAATGGCCAGAAGATATTGAAAGAGTTTGACTTTATATTCCCCGAAAACGGTCTGGTGCAAATCGAAGCTGGCAAAGAAGTGGGCAAACAAAATATTATACAGCATTTGGGCGAGAAAACTCTGCAGCGTTTTATCAACTATGTGCTGCGATACCTCTCGGAGTTGGAGCTGCCCATTAAACGTGGAACGTTTATTGAGTTTCGCAACGGCATGATGAACGTTTGCCCGATTGGCCGACAGTGCACCAGGGAGGAGCGCAACATGTTTGCTGCCTACGACGAGGAGCACAAAGTTCGATCGACAATGATTGCCAAGCTGAAGGAGGAGTTCGCAGATATCGACCTTACATTCAGCATTGGTGGCCAGATAAGCTTCGATGTGTTCCCTCATGGTTGGGATAAGACCTTCTGTCTGCGCCACATCGAGGAGTATCATAAATTCAAAGAGATTCATTTCTTCGGCGATAAGACCGAACCGGGTGGCAATGATTACGAGATCTATATCGATCCTCGTCTTAAAGGACATAAAGTTAACACTCCAAATGACACGAAGAGAATACTAACAGAGCTTTTGAATCTTTGATGACTTTTATTTGTATGATTCCAAATGAAAACTTTGCATTTTCTATATGTTTTGTAAAATTTTATGAATATATATAGTTGCTTCAATAGGCGAGTGCCTTTCAACATTTTTTATTTTTTGAGAGATTCTTTTATAGATATACTATGTATACATCTGCGTGAAATATATATTAATTATGTTATCATATATAAAGTTATATAAAGTAAACCCTTTTTAGCTTTGTATTGCCTAATATTAGATAATGCCTCATGGAATTATTGGTATGTTTCGTTTATGAAAGGTATTTTAAAAATGTATACATTGGTTAGAATTTAGGATCTTAGGATATTATTGTTAACTGAATTACGACCGTTGACAGACCAATTGGAGTCAAATCCACAAGCTGAATCCGAATCGGAATCGACTGTGATTCCAATGTTCTTAGGAGCACGTATTTGATTTGGAGTAGTTGGCATGCTGCTGTAGCCAGAGTTAAGGTTCGAGCTGGAGTTTGAGGAACAAATGGAGTCACGAGGTGAGTCGGTAGCATTTGAGGCATACGATGAACGTTTAGAAGACTTGTAGCGCTTCGAGACGTAGTCAACCGATTTCGGTGGTGGCATTAGCGTGTCGGGACGCTGTGTTATATTATCGGCTGAGCCCCACGATTTGTGTACAGTGTCATATATATTCCGATTAATTGGCACACTGGACCGGGAGCCCAGCACATTAGTCGAGCCGTATGGTATTGTCGTCGATGCTCTCTGATTCGGATGCCGATCCCGTGTCGTACCATTGGCATGATGTGGATGACGCTGATGATGGTGACGGTGAGTTCGCTGGTGATGGCGACCCGCTTCGATTGGGGCTGCTCCGGAGACTCCGCCAGGTCCATACGCCGTCAGGGCATTGCCATTGCCCACTCCCAAGAAGTTGCTGAACGCTTCGGTTGTTTTCTTTACCCGGACATTCAACGAACCAATCCGCAGGAAGCCCAAATCTTTTTCGACTGAAAATATGATGGAATCCATTTAGAATCTATATATTATAAATTCGAATTAGTACTTACTTGCATGCTTTTTTCGTGCCTTGATTTCTGCAAAGATAAATTAAAGATATTTATTATTTAACACATTTGCTTATAGAAGAGCTAAACATGCACATGCTGTTAACAATTAAAAATGATAAATATGTAAACCATAACAATATTATATATTTTTTGTTTTCTTTGGAAGGACAAATGAGTTTTGCGATATGGAGAATTTTTTAAAAAGTAAAAAACTTACCAAGCAAGGAAAACAAGTAAAACAGGCAGCAAATGCTTTTAAAAACTAAATTAAATTTAAGTGTGCTACAAAAGCATTTTTAACAATATTCAAAGATAATTTTAAGAAATTATAAAATATATATATATATACATAATAACAGGCGAACGAACAAAAGACCAACTTTTATTGAACATTAATCGTTGGCAAACATTCAAAATCTTTAGTTAAGTCAACCTGCCTCCAGGTTCCATTGAGTCCGTTTGAGTTGAGCCGCATCGCTTGAATTTCTACACGTTGTAATAATGAAAATAAATATAGAGAGAGAGGTGCCCAGAAATTCTTTTTAGATATTTGAGAAATTACAGGGAAGTAGAAGAAGTATTCTTGATGGCATTCAACACTTGCCAGATTTCAGAGAAGTTAGTTAATGTTATTAAGTTGTCAAGTCTTGACTCACTTGAGCACTTGCTGATCATCGTAATCAGTTCGATCAGTTGCATTAAGACCACAATTGTTTAATACAAATTTAGTTTAGGCATGCAGTTTGAATAACATTTTTATGATAAATGAAGGTATTACAAAACAAGAAGTGCTTGGGTAGGTAAAACTCTAGAAAACTCTGGCAAAGCGTATTATACATACATTGTTAAATAACATGCAATACAACGACGAATCTAGAATCTAGACAGTACATCATGTCCTTGCTTTGAATGGGCAGGTGAATCAGATGAAATGCCTAAAGAGACAGTTTTTGGTTTAGCCCTGACTAGCCATATGTTGCATATTCTTTAATATAAGGTTACTTGATTATGGTTATGCGTGTTTTATTTTAATTTTTAATTCAAGCTTCAGTTAGTACTTTAATATATATGGCTATAAATTATGAATTATGTAGGTTTAAAATCCTTTGGTAAGCCAGTCGGCATATTTCATATACAAGTTGAATAGCTTAGCTTTACATTATAGTTTCTTTGTTAATACATTTGCTGATGCTTTGGCTATAACTGGGCATATCGATGTATATGTACATAATCTATATACATAGCTATTTTCGACTACAGTGTAAGTTATATAGTAAATAGTGCATAGGTTATTTGGTGCATGCTGGGATTATTTGCTAGTTGGGTTAGTAACAACATTTGGTGGGGTTCGGCTCGCACCGGCAGCGGACCGAAACGTTTTACGCAAGAAGCTCTCTTTGCGCCGAGCGTATATGCTGCGTGCTCTGGTTGCTTGGGTCTTTGGCGCCTGCACGCCAGCATCGCCAGGCTCTCGTTTGTCGCGTCGCTGCGTGGACTCTGCATCGCTGTCATCATTGGATCCTTTACCGAGCACACTCTGCACCGATGGCTTTTTATAGCGCTGATATGATGATGGCGATGCCAACAGAGATTGCGTACGAGTCACAGCACCGAGGCCCGAGCCACCGCTAATGGTGGCATAGTTGCGCAGCTGAGATCGCTTCTTGCCACGTGTTAGTGCGCTGCCGAGTGTGCCGCCCTTGGTCCCATTGCCACCGCCATTGCCAGAGCTTGAGAGTGGAGTCTCAAGAACGTGCTGGTATCCCAGTTGGTAGTTGTTGTTTAGCTCCGTGCCAAGGAAATACTTTTGATACTCACTGCTGCACGTTGAGGCCGAAACACTGGGTCGCTGTCGACTGTAGTCCAATGGCTTATTGCCACTCCAGTCCATTATGTCACGATTAGCCTCTGCAAGCGTCGAGATGTTAGTATGATTGAATCAATAAATAATAACAGTTTTTCATATATTTTGTATTAGTTACTTATACATACTATAAACATTCCATAGTAGCTCGAATATATTATGCCTTCCAAATTGTGTAGCCAAGTGTAACGGTGTATAGCCCTATAAAGGAATTACCAGTTCATTAGCAAGATCAATTAATAATCCAGGCTATATACAGTTTGGTATTAAACAAGACAATAAACAATAGTTTATTCAATTGATAGAATGGAAATAGTATTGTTGTTTCAAATTTCGTTGCAGAAAAAAAAAGTTCTCTAAGAATGTCTTCGAAGGATTTCCACAAAGTATTTTCACAAATTTATTTCTTCTAAGTGTTTTCACAAAGTTTTTTCCTCAAAGTAATTCCTTTCAGTATTTACTCCAAGAATTTCCTCCAATAATTCCCTTTTATGCTTTAATGCTTAGCTGAACGATCACACTTCACTCCACTTCACTTTACTGCACTGTACGAGTGGCCCCCACCGGGCCTGGGCGACTGAAGAAATGCTACAGCTGATGCCCTTTATATAGGGCGACTTTCACTCAACGTCAAGGTCGCGCTCAGAGAGAACGACGCCAGGTAGAGAACGTTGCAGTAAGTGACCAATGGGAGCCCTCTCTGCTTCTGCAAGCATTCTAGTGTAGTTTTGCTCTTATATAAATACCAAACCAATGCTGCTGCTTACACATAGAGAACTTAAATGACCTTCAGTGGTTTTTCTCCGTCTCTTGCTCTTAATATGCCAAATAGCCTATGTATATTAATATTTATGATTATAATATGTTTTAGACAGCAGTCTCTTCTGTTCTATAGTTCTCTTAGTAGTACTAGTACTTCTGTATAGTCTGTTTCAATTTCTGTATGTGTGTGTGTGTGTAAGCACAAAAGAAACAAAGAATGATTGAAATATCAGTCCTTCGAAGAACAGCTTCGACTCAAACTTTCTAGCTGGCTTTATAATATTTTCTGGCATATTAAAATAGCAGCACTTGGAACCCTTTTGGCAAGATGCGTAACAAATCAGTTGGAAATTCATATTAAATTGAATGTAACACATTCGTCGTGATTGACAATTCACTTTGTCTCAATTTTTGGAGACAGACATTTGGAAAACATTTGAGGGAACTTAATTTGTTTCGAACAACGGCAACGTTTCAATTTAAAATTGTGTAATCTCGCATGCATAGACAAAGGCGGTGGCAGGAGGCCGGAGCCAGCCAGGGGAAGGGGCACGTGTTGTGGCACAATTGGATTTGCTCGTCACGATTTGTCACAGCTTGGCTGGGCTCTCGGCTGCCTCATGGGAAGGGTTAAAGAAGTGTTTTGCCGTGCGACATGTGACGCAGATTTTCGCGTGATTGTGACAAGGCTCAATCACTCGAAGCGCGAAGCGCGATGCTCGATTTTCGACTCGTATATATTATTAAAAAGTATTTGATAAAAGACACTTACCCCATGCTGCAGCCAATATATAGATGTATACGTCGACAGTTGGACAGACAACATGCGAATTAAAATCAAAAACATTTCAATTATTTAGGTATTATGGATATTTGAAGCTCTCACCGTTCGGGCATTGACATCCGCTTTGTAGGTGCCGGCAATCAGCTTGACCACATCCTCGTTCCCATGCTTGGCAGCCCAGTGTAAAGCGGTCTGCAAGGAGTAGAGTTTAATTAGTTAACTGACTAATCGTTAGCCGATACAATGCCATATTATATATATGTATATATTAATATAAGCAACGAGATGGAGAGAGAGAGAGAGAGACAGTTAACAAGCAGCAGGGCGTCGGTGTCCCAATATGCTGCACTTCGGGAACTATTTGTTCGGCCATCAATTGCTGTCGCTCCATCGAAATGGAGAACAAGGATTCCACTGAGCTCAAGATTATACGATATAAATAAATTGGCCAGCCACTGCCGAATGCCGTATGCCGAATGGCGAATGGTGAATACCTTTTGCCTCAATTATTTTCATGTTAACATAATAATTTAGTAAGGCGCAACGATTCGGGCCGCTCAGATAAGAGACTGAGCCAGGCGATCGCCGCGAGTGCACGATGATTTTCTATAGAATTGTTTGCCACGGCAATGCTACGTACCACGACGACGTACCACAAAACCATGTGTTGACAATGAAGACGGTCACTTTTTTCATGAACGGCAAAGACAAACAAGCCGAGCGGCAGCAACAGATTCAGAGACACTGGAACAACATTGAAATCGAACAGAGAGAGAGAGAGAGCGAGAGAGAGAGAGAATGAGAGAGAGAGATATAGAGCGAGAGAAGAGGTTGACAGTACAAATAGAGCTACAGCCAATTCCCGCTGCCGATCGGTATGTAATTCTTTTCAAGGGAAATTTGTATCGTGTCTCTCGCAGTTTGAAGCTGCAGCCAGCCCAGGGACTGCCCTGACATACAAACATGTATATATGTAGGAATGTATGTATGTAGCTACTATTCGCGTTCGATGCATCTTAATCTGCACTGTTTGGCATTTAATCTCAGCCCATTGTCTTAGCCTTTCGTGGAGAAATGTGCCCACAGAACAGAAGCTACACACAAACAGCTACGACTATCTTATCAACATTGTCTGCCGATTTACGATATGTATTTCTTCAGGTGAATTAACATTGAAATCCTTTACTTAAGCTGTATAAGTAGTTGAAGACACTTTACTGAAATTATACAAATATTTTAGTTTTTAAGTGGTTTACTTAAAGAAAACTAAAATTATTTCTGGGCTGATCAGATCATTATCCAAAACTGTCTCTAATCAAAGAAGCCCATTCTCTTTCTTTTATATATAATGTCCAAGTGCGCAATATACCCTATTGCAAATGTTGCCGATGAGAGGCGATGCTTAATAAGTTTCTGATAACAATTCAAATGAGGTGTGAAGTCATGAGGTTGTGATTATCGCTTTGTCATAAGATAGGATGCAAAGGCCAAGAGTGGCTCGGCTTGGATTTACAAATCGTCTCACGCGCAAAGTAAAGAGCTGCGATTTTGGCCATTTCGTGAATGTCGCCTCTAGAGCTGAGCCTTGGGGCTTTGGGCTTTGGGCTGGCTTAGGCTCTTTACATATGGCATGTTGTCCGTCTGCACGTTTAAATTTATTGTCCATTCCATTAATGGTGGCAAGGGACAGAAATTCTGCGTCTCTGACAGTGAAATGCCATAAATTCTTGCGTCTCGTTCAGTCTGTGGCAGCATTGTGTGTGAGTGTGAGTGTGTTTGTGGATGGCCAACGAGAAACAAAACAGAGCGATTTGCTCTCCAGACCCAGAGTCAGAGCCAGAGCCACAGCCTGAGCTACCAAGTCGTGGAGGCATCCGACGGTGTTGGCGATCGATGCTAAAGGGAATCCAGCTGCTGCTGCTGCTGCTGCTGCTGCTGGAAACGCATTGTGCAGGAATTCCAGGAGTATGGTACACAGAGAGTGTACGTATGTCCAGGTCGTGAGACAGCCAGCCATGGTCCTGGCCTACAGTGCCTCACGATCATAAAAGGATGGCCCAAATATTTGTCACTCGTTTGGTCCGCAGAGTGCAAAGTAGTTGTGAAGGTGTCACAGCTGGAATCCGATATGGTAAAAATGCTGTGATGGTATTTGCTCATCTGGATCATGGCCATGACAATAGATGATTGAGAGCCCAGATAGCAATTTGCGATGATAATCTACAGCGCGCACAAAGAACACAGCACAGAAGCATTGCATCGAAATGTGAACAAATTTACCTGAATGCAAAGCCCTGTGAGAGATAGCTAAATATTACGTGAAATGCATTGGATTTGCTTAAAGTTTGTCAGGGCTTGATGTCTGTATACAGCTTGATCATAATTATATATTTGTATTAATTTTGGAATGATATTCTCGTTGATCTACTTAGTAATCTCTTCTCACTTTTTTTGTACAGTATTGACCAAGAGATCATGCATTTTTCTAGCTTGATCACTGCTGATCTCCCCGTTGATCATTCTCTTCATTGATTTCCCACTTTTCCCCAAAGTACCTATCGTTGGATTATCAACTTTTCTCGCTCGATTGTTTGTTGATCTTTTCTTTGATCTATCTGCTCAGTTCTCCACCTCCTCCTTCTCTCCTCTCCACACTGATTAAGTCGATCACTGCTGATATCCTCTTGATTGCTTTCCTGTTCTTTCTAATTACAACTACGATCATCAAGTTTACAATGTTGATCACTGCTAATTTCCCCATTGAGACTTCTCTTCATTCAGCTTCTCTCCCCTTTCCACACTATTGAAGTTATGATTGGCAAGTTTTCTAGTTCGATCACTGCTGATTTACCCTACAATTAGATTGTATATATTATACTTACATACTGTTAGCCGCAAGTTCATAGATAGTCACAGTCCAGAATAAGAGGCACATGTAAAGAAAGAAGAAATAAAATGAGTTTCTCCATAAAAGTGAATGAAGATATCTGTATAAATAATTGCTGAATAAACAAGCTGACAAACGGAATGTAGTTAACGTAAAAAAAAAGATTATGGAACTAGTTAGGTTTTAGCTGATTATTAACTGCTAAACATAGCTTTCAAGTGGAGCTGACATTGCGCCTTAACAATTTAATAATACATTTTGGCAGGCCTCAACGGCAATTACGGAGTCAGTGGCAGATGCACTCGGACGCCTATGGCTGATGTCAGACGCGGAGTGAATGTCCTGGCCAGGACATGTTTGTAGCTTCCCCTAATGGTGCCAACTATGATAATGAGGGTCATGCGAGCTGGAATGTGGGCTGGCAACAGTGCCTGCCTGCCATTCATGTACACAGCTACATACGTTCCGTTTTCAACATTTTTTGCGCCAAAAACGCTGTGGCCTGCAAAGAAGTCGCTCGAAGGCGTTTTTGATCGAAATTCGATATTACGTTGATAAGACACGAGCTGCCACGCAGACTTCCAGGCCTTCGGTAGACCTGTAGACCTGTAGACCTGTAGACCTCTAGACAGGTAGACCTGTAGACCTGCGGACAGTGGGCAACCGGAATCTTTTGGCACATCCAGTAGCTGTCGTTTTGATCGATCGCCGGCACATGAAAAATGTCATGTTTAACATGTATTTTGCTGGCTGTAATTAAGGTCGTCTCACATCCGAGGCGCTGCCAGCTCTTCAATGTAATATGAACTTTAAAGGACATTTAAGTACGTGCCAATTGTTTCAAGCAATTCATTTATCACAACACTCAGCAAGCATTTCATGGCCCAGTTCGCCTCAACAATCCAACTAACTATCCATTACATTTTCCACATAGTTAATGACTATTTAATTGTGTTGGTTTTTTCAAATAATTTTCAAATACTTACACCCTGATATTAGCAGTTGAGCAGTTCAGGTTGATGTCATACGCACAGTTGGGGCGGTAGGAAATGAAAGAGAGAGAAAGAGTACATGAAAAATTAGATCTTAATTGTAGAAGATGCTTATCGCCTATACACAAAAAAAAAAAAAAACAAGAATAAAACTTTTTTGGTTTCTACTTTTAGTAATTTAAATGATTATAAAAAAAAAAAATGTCTTTGAATGCAGGCAAATGAAAATACTTTCGCCTGTTACTTCATTAAATTATAATGTAATGATATATAATAATGCATAATACATATAATAATAAAATCAATAATATTATAATATTTAATGTCAATCAAAATAAATGAAAGAACTATGTAATTCTTCTGTTTAGATCATCAGGAATACGATCAGACATTTCTTTTATAGTAACAGAGAATATTTTAGAAATTAAAACTTTCTTATAAACAAAAATAAATTTTATATAATTTGCCACCTTACGAAATAATAGTCTTTGCTTTTAAATAATTATTTTTACTTTAAGCTTACATTTAAATATAATTATACTACAGAACGAAACTATTATACCAATTGGCATGGAAATCATTTAAATCAGATCGTTCTGAACTAAGTCCCAAAATTATGATTAGCATGCACGCCATATCAATATCATGATGTAAAGGACACTGAGCCGAACAAAACAAGGTGAAAACC
Organism: Drosophila navojoa; assembly: GCF_054131105.1. Classification (NCBI taxonomy): domain Eukaryota; kingdom Metazoa; phylum Arthropoda; class Insecta; order Diptera; family Drosophilidae; genus Drosophila; species Drosophila navojoa. Next base: position 9,271,416 of record NC_142892.1, on the reverse strand, counting down.
AATCGTAACTTGGAGCTAGTAAACTAAAATGTGTGCTAGTTCTCAGGATAACACGGAACACGCATGTGAAACAGATGCAATTATTTTCTCTTTATGGGCATGAGCCTGGTATCTAAAGTGCAGATTAACTAAATTGATTAGAAATTATACGAGCTGCCTCGCCTTGACCCAATCACAATCAAAAAGCAGGCAAGAAACAGCGGCTAATTTCCAGCGGGCCATGTTAACTTGCCAATGCGTACGCGCACACCCCACCGAATCGGAACAACAATAATCGGATAACAAAAGCAACAACAACAGCAACAACAACAGTAATAACAAATGAAACAAATATAAAAAACAATAATAATGACAGCAAAAGTCCTCGCTGCGTGGCTATCTTTGGCAAACAATCTAAATGATATATTAAGCGCTCTCTGTTTGTCGCCCTCCCTCTCTCTCTCTCTTCGTCTCTCTCTCTCCCTCTCTGTCACTCTAGCGTTCCCTTTCCATTTCCATTTCCCTCGCGAGTTAAGTTCTCCAATTATGCGGATTATTAATTTAACTGGGTCGCTGGTTAGAGTGGACCTTATTTCCCTGCCCTGCCCGTTCGCTCAGGCTTGTGTGCTTTTTGTTGTTGTTGTCTCTCGTTGTTGTTGTTGTTGTTGCTGGCCACTGGCAGTGACCACTTGTCGTTTCACAAGTTGTCAAAACTTGTCATTTAACCGACAATGAGCCTTGTTTGCTTTAATCGTGGTTATTATGCGTTCGCCCGAACCGTCTCTGAATTATTAATGATACCAGAGCATATATATACCTGGGCAGGTGCTTCAACTTCATGCCTGAATATATATATGTGTGTGTGTGTGTGTGAGAGTCTCTAATTAGTTGCCAGCGCAGCTTATACTGAATCGACTGTATGGATTTTATTTTTTTTGGTTAATCCTAAGCGATCATGATTTATGCTTTCATAGCTTCTATAACTTTCTTTTGATCATTAATCAGGCTTATTTCTCACTCTGGCCAGCTTCAAGTCGTTTCTAACTTGTGCTAAATGACATTTTTTGTTGCCGTTGTTGTTGTTGTTGTTATTGTTATTGTTGATCAATTCTTTAATTGGTTTCCCAACGGCTCATTTGTCAATGGTGCAATCGATAAACTCGCGGACAGGTGGAATATCCTGCACACTGAGGCAGCTCACGTCGTCGCCTGCGCCTGCCTCCTGATCCTGTTCTCTGCCCTCTGATGTCCTGATGAGGGTTGCTTTTCAGTTTTGACATACTGGTGTCGCCTGCGGGGCTGGCGCATGCGCATCCTTAGTTTAGCAACAGGTGATCGCAGCTAGCTGATCGAGTTGAGGTGTTTTTTTCTTGCTTTGTTATTAAGTTGTTAAGCTAAATTATTGTTTTTTCCTTTATTTCTTATTTGATCTTTGAGTTTTTGTTTCCTTTTTTTTTTATGAGTGCTGCCGGCGACATTTAACAGTTCATGCATTTATATGAGCTGTTGCAAAACTCTTAATGGCCATTAAAATTGAATATATTTATATTTGGCTTTTTTTGTTTGTTTCTTTTTTATATTTTAAAGGCCTTCAGATTCAAGTTAAGAATTTAATAATGTTAATTGATTTTAAAGAATTTTTCTGATAAATTTTAGTTGTAATTCTTAATGAATTTAATTGGCTTTTCAAGACGTGAAGGATTTTGGATTGGATTAATCAAAGATCAAAGATAATAAAACATAAAACTTAATACTAATAATTAATAAATGCTATATAACATTTTAAAATTTTTCTGTTGTTAATATATTAATTAATAAATTAATGAATATTGTATATGCAAAGTTATAATGTATATATCTTCAATACTAAGAGGGAATGTTTTAATGATCAATTTGATAATATTTCAAGCAATCAGGATAAAAACTTACCGTAGCTGGACACTGCAAAGAAAGAGAGAAAGTAGAATTTGTTAATAATTAATATTAAACTCATATATAGATAAGGATATAAGCTTAATTATAATCTGCTTGCTTCATTCGAAATAATGAGAATCGCAGAGGGAGGCAGTCGCTGCCATTCGACCACACTGTTCCCAAGAAGCGTTATTTAGCACTGCCTTAAACGTTTCCACAATTCATGCGAAGGCGGAGATATTGTAGGTATTTGACGTACGTTCGTATAAATGAATGAAATCGAATTCATTTGGCATCGATTGCTGATTTAATTGTCTGACTAATTGAGAGATTTTTTTTTTGCGCTGGCATCTGTGAACTCCCATGACGCACATTCGGCCTAGTTGCAGCGTTATTTGCTCCATTTGGCACTCCGGCGAGCTTAATGACTTGATTTGGGAGGCTGATGAGGCAGCCAGGCAGCCAGGCAGCTCTGCGGCTCACAGATTGCTCAGCGTTGATTAGTGCCCGGGTCTGAGAGACAAATGCTGTACGTGCAGAAACGCCGGCCGATGCTCTGGCTGACCGGCGACGACAATGACTTTGCCATATATGCACTCTCTAGCTGGGCGGCTGGTTACCCAGCAGCAGCAGCAGCAGCAACAACAACAACAAGAGCAGCAGCAGCAGCAACAAAAAAAAACCTTTAAATTTCATGCAGAATTAATTAACTGCTGTTGGTGGCGACTCCGACTGCGACCGATTCGTGTTGTCGCCGCCAAAGCCGCCCAAGTTGCGGGCGCCCTTGTGGCCAGGCCCGTATCGCTTTTTCAGACTCTTGATATTTTGATGGCCAGGCAGACAACGCCGGAACACACAGAAGCGCGCTCTGGATCGCTCTTCGCTCTGGAATTTCATTGAGAAACGTGCCCTGTACTTGCCGAGACAGCAAGCTCAGGTCGTGTCCCCAATGCTCTGTCATGAATTGCACAGATATATAGACAGCAAGAGAGAGAGAGAGAGGGAGAGACGTATGTGTGTGTGTGTGGGACAGTCGTTGTTTGTCTTGGGGATCTATGTTGTGGCGCCATTAGCTGCCATTGGCTGGCCCGTGTCGCAATTTAATTACAAGCATCGCTATCTAGAGAAGGCGGCAGCAAGATTTATGCAAACAGTAAACAACATGGATAGACTGGAGACTGGACAGATGCACGGCTCCATCAAATGATATGAACGGACGGGCAACGGGCGCTGGCCAATGGTTGTCATCAGCGTTGTTCTTTTTGCTTTCCACCCGATGCACAACTCAATTTGCTGCTGCAGTTAACCCACTCATAAGTAAGTGAATGAACATACCTACTATATGTGTGTATCTGAACAAGAGATATGGCCTGGCTGTAGCTTCTTGAAAATCGAATCACGTTCGCCCAATTTTGAATGGACTGACTGCATGAACGTTTGGGGTAGCTTCGACAATTTTAGCTCCCTTGTAGGCGATTAACTTAAATGCCACTAAACTAATTTAAAAGCGATTGTAGGAGCTCTCTCTCTCTTGCTCCCTCTCTCTTTGTCTGTCTCTCTCTTTGTGAGTCTGGGCGATAGAATTTCAGTGCCTGGGCTGTTAAACATCTTGTCCTGTCCGCTCAAACACTGTGCAACGCACCCATTGTCACGTACTGTAGAATGTGGCCATCAGTGTAGAGATCTGTGTAAAATAAATACATAAATACATGTGCGTATGTGTGTGTGCGTGTGCGGCTCTTGGCAAGATTGCTTTTTCCATATGGAATTTAATTTGCGCTGCCCCTGAAACATGTAATAACGATGCAATTTCATTTGCAATTTAGAGCTACGGCTACTAGCCCCGAAAACATTTGACCACTGTCTTGGCATGCCGCAGATGCAACAGCATGTTCCAGTCTACATTAATGCCACGTTATGGGCGGAAGACAGAGAGCAGAGCGAGAGAGACAGAGAGGGTGAGAGAGAGAGCGCACTGCACAATGCCCAGCGATGACAAAGAATTTCTCGTTATGCAAAATACCTGCGAATATTACACAGTTAAGTTTACGATTTGATATATAGCTCTAAAGACTGTTGTTGTTCCTGCTGCTATACTCTGTATAGAACAGGGTTGCTAGATGGGGAAAATGTATTAGATCTTCATGATATGTTAACTATTAGAGCTGTTGGCTTTATATGTGTGTATTGATTAAGCTTTTAATAACTATTCGATTACATTTTTAGCTTGATTTGTTTTTGTTATGAATATTAATGCAAATGCATGGGTATTCCTTTACAAAGTTTCGTTAATCGATAACCGATTAATATATTTTCGACAAATTATTCAGATTACTTAACTCGAAAACTTCTTCTGATGAATATTCTCTTACGAATTACTCTCAGTTTTTTAGTCATTCTGAAAGGGATTTTCTTTTTATTTAAAGCAGAATTTGATTAGATAACGAATAGATCTCAATATATTGCTCATTATGCTATGAAAAGAACTTGGATAAAGCCCCTGGTTAGTCATACTTTCCAGAGTATAAGGACTTCTGTGACTTCATATCCTTACAGAGCATCTGCCAGTCGTTCATTCGCAGCTCAATCCACTGGCTGCATTTTGTTATTGTTATTGCTAACTGGCCGTTGTCAGTGAGTGGCCTGGCGCTTAGAAAACAAAACGCGACGGTGGCAACCTGTTGCGCCTATGGATGCCCCGCGGTCAGGGGCATCGTAAAACCTTACGAGCTGAATAACAAATACATGTATGGGATGATTAATTTAAGCACTTTTACGATGCCTCTTCATGGCGCAACTGATTTATGGCCGTGCGGCCGTGCGACGAATTTGCGTCAGGAAAAGCGCTACGAGAGGTCCATGGCGCGAGGGTTTATGATTGGCTTAAAGGGGCGATAAATGAAATTAGGGGCTTTGCAATAGCTGAGAGCTGAGCAGCCGGTAGGGTGCACAGCTCCCAGGCACTTTAAGGCTTGTAGGCGTTGCAATCCCAGACAGACAGACAGACAGAGGGACAGCAGGCTACGAATATCATCTAAGTTTGGCTGGCCTCTTGCATTGCAAGTACAATTGGCATGGCGGGGAGTGGAGGGGCATTGGCGGCTGGCGCATGTTGCCATCAGACGCATTTACTATTTTGCATAAATCATAATGTAATCTGCATCTGGAAATGAAAACAAACCGAAGCGAAAATGTCCAAGCTTTTATAATTAACTGCGCGGGCACAAACCGAAGACATTGGCAGGCGACATGCCGGGCACAGCTGCAGGACCTCTGCATTGGCCACAGCCAACCAGCATCAGGCATCAGGCAGCAGGCAACAGGCAAAGAGCCAAACGGACAAACGGCCAAACAGGCAACAACCAACAACAGCGACAACCGCATAAGTTTCTCAATGAAGCATGGAGCCCAAACATCAACAAAAAGCAACAAATACAAATATACAAATATACAAATGCAACGGCAGCAGCAGGGTGAGCTCTGTGCCTGGCCAGAGAGGACGACGCCGGCACAAATGTGGATAAGCCCTCACTTGGCGCGCAATCGCAAAATCTACGCAGCGCGCGGTCAACGGGCGCCTGCCAAAACTACGGCTAAATAATTTATGCCCCCAGTCAGCAGCAGCAGCAGCAGCAGCAGCAGCAGCAGCAGCAACAGCAACAGCAACAGCAACAGCATCAGCAGCAGCAACAGTCAGCGATGCGCAGCAACACATTGGCGCAACATGCTCCTTGGAGCGAAGCAGCGGGTTGGATGTTAGTCGCAGTAAAAATCAAACAAAATTATAAATTAATGAAATTTATGCACAATAAAATTGCAAAAGAAATTATTAATGCAGTCGTTCACGCTTTAAATGCACCCTAAATCAACGAACGTACGCTAAAATTATTAATACGGCCGCCAGACATGCAGCAGACGCCACTGCCGCGGCTGCCTCCTTGCCTGCCTGCCATCATACCCAATCATGCTCAGCCTCCTGCTCCTCAATCGACAGTCCTGGGCAATCAGTGCAAGCAGTTGATAGGCTTAGGCGCCGGATATGTTAAGTTGCAAAGACATGCATCTTGCAACATTAAAGCACAACTTGCGTTCGGCGCTCAGCTCCAATCCACCAGATCCACCAGATCCACCGAATCCACCTTCAATTTTTATTGAAGGCGTTCGCCTTGGCTGCGTTTGCAGTTCGGCAAAACGAAGAACAAGAGGAAGAAGTGAATTTATGTGCTCATGATGTCTGTTTGTTTTCAATAATCTTTATTTCAAACATGAAGACACATACTGAGAGACGGACAGAGGTATGCAAAAGAGGGGGAAACCTTTAAGTATTGATTTAAATAGATATTGCAAGTTTGCTTCTATTCGAGAAGTCAAGAATTTCCTCGTGGATTAGCGATAGATCTTTATAGCCTCTACTCTAAAACTCTCTCTCTCTCTTTCTCTTATTATCTCCATTTTGCCATACTTTTTTCTCTTTTATATTCGCTATAGTTTATACATAGGTACGATATCCGTCTCTCTCTCTTTCTCTTTTAGCCTCTTTTCTGCATTCTTTCTATTATCTTTTTCTCCCTTAATTTAAGTGTAGATCTCTGTAGATCATAGTTAAGTATTTTTTGCAGTTAAATCTACAATCATAGACATTTTTCGTTTACGCCTCTAGTCTCATCTCACATTCTAAAGTTTCTATTAAATGTTCCCACAACAGGCACAAACAATGATGTCAGTCTGCTACCAAAATACTCGCAACATAATATGTGAACATGGCCCAATTAGATGTCTCTAGATAGCACTTACTACGTTTCGAATATTGCCCAATTTATTCTTTGACAAATGGGTCTTTAATAGGGCTCTAGTTTATGAACTAGTTTCATGCAAGTGGCATATGAATAGTTAATTTCATTTCGCTGAAAGATCTGAGATCATCAAGTGGCAGCTAAATCAACTTGGGCCTAAACAAAAAAGGTATCACACACACCCAAAATATATGTATATATATAAAAAAAAAATACAACTAAACCTAACAAAACAAGGTCTTTTGCAACAAAAAGACAAAAAAGAGTTATTTAAATTTTACAGCGAATTTTTGAGAAGCGTAGACAGCTTTATCTTATCGCCAGTTTAGTTTCAAGTTGGAGTTTGAGGTTTCCCTTTAACGAATACATTAAATACATATTATTCCCGGAATTATATGTAAATTCCACTTCTCACATGAGTCCCCAAGCTCAACAGCTCTCCATCTTCCATGATATTATCGTCAGCGTCGTCGTCGTCTTGGTTGTCTTGCTCTTGCCTGGTTTTGTAACTTACGCAGAAATCTTATAAATGTTCGTGTTCAAGACAGGTAGCGCTCTATTGGGTCCATATCAGCAAGCTAAAAAATTAGTTCCTCAACGATGACAAATTAGACGTCATTAAGGCTGACTGACTGGGCTCAGGGGCAACGCAGTTGACCAGCTCCAGTTCAGCTCAGGAGAGTGGCTAACTGAGTGTGACCTCATCCTTTCCTGGGAAGCACAACAAATGGGCATCCTAGGTCTGCGCTAAACGCGTGGAACTGTTACTCCATATTATTTATGATAATCTCGATTTTGTGTGGTAGCAGCAAACAGCCATCAGCCATTCAGCGGGCCCAGCGAGGCAGCCGCTGCGCATGCGAAGCTGGAGCCACACGATGCGGCACGTTGGCGCTGTGTGTGGCCTGTGGCCAGGCTTCCTCGCCTACCTGTTGCTCGTTGCCCGTTGCCGGCTTGGCTGCCTGGCTGCGGCCTGCTGCCCCGACTCCAGATTAATGTGAAGTGACATGTTTAAGTAAATGATCCAGAAGCTTATCCGATAATGGCCACCATATTTATTTAATGCTACACTCAATTCATTGCCTTCTTGTTTTTTTTTTTTTTTACTTTGTTTTCGGCCAGGTCAGCGTCTCGGGGCCCACGCCCTTCCGAAAAGCTAATTGACCCGATCATATGCCATAAATCGGTACAGGATATGCCGGACGAGATCACGAAGAGCGCTAGACCAAGCGAGCACGAGATGCGCCACAGACGCGACACGATTAGCCCCTTAAATAGACCCCGCCGCCCCCGCACCCACAATCACCTGCCCAATAATCATTTGTTTTTGGTAGTCCCCGCCAAACAATGCTGGCCTCACAGCCAGCCAACGTGGGCCACCGCCGTTGCAAACTGTCGTCGAGCTTGTTGCAGTTGCTGCTGCTGCTGCTGCTGTTTGCAACTGTTGCAAGTTTAGCGACAACACGAAGATTAGCATGCGTGACTAACAGAATTTTGTTATTCCTTTGCCTGGCCGGACGCGCAAGTCGTGCGTTTACCTCGCGCTGGGATAATCGTTTCTTAATTTTCCTAATTAATTATTATGAAATGCTCGATAAGCAGCAACAGAGAGAGGGAGAGCGAGAGAGGGAGAGAGAGAGAAGCGAACTGCTAAATAATTGTTAAAATTCTTCTTCTGAAAATGTTGCCCGTGCAAATCATTCAATATTCAAGCGCAACTTGCCAACATAGTTTCAGATCATTTGCCTTTTTGAGTCCATTTTATACCCTGTAAGCAAGCGAAAGGGAGTGTATTGGCTTAGAGTGACGTCTGTTCATATATGGACAGTCTGCTATGTACAGAGAAATGCAGATTTGTCTTCCACAGTTCTTTAGCTAAAGGCCGCATAAAATAGGAAAAACTATATCTTTCACAGTTCTAGATCCAGGAATTTAATAAGCCATATAGCTAGATATATGCACATATCTATTTGTAATCCAGTTAGTTCGAAATTCATCGATTCCTTAAGGAATTCATTCATTAATTTCGCTGTGAGCGAGTATCCTGCAGTCATGCAAGCTCGCTTGCCATATTCATGCTTGTTTTTTCAAGCTCTTTTTCAGTTTCGTTGACCGGAACCTTTTTTATTGACAAGCAAATGCACTCAGGCTGCATATGTACCGGCCATGCCTGGGCTCTACATACATTTTTAGACGAGAGGCAGCCGAGGCTCGACCTGGCAGCTCAACTCGACTCGACTCCAGTCGCCTCTCGTCGCCAGGGTCTGGGGCACAGCACATTCGTCCCTTCTGCGCCAAAAGTTTATTTTCGTTATTTATGATGTCGCTGTAGCCGGGATGCGCTGCACAGATTTTAGGCTAAAACGAGCCGGGCACAACGCAGTGCGTGGGATGCTGCCTGGATGCTGGCTCCATCTGGCAATCACACAAATCGCATGCGAAACTATTATCAGAAGTTTTATGTTAATTTTTAAGCATGTTGCCTGCTTGCTTGCCTGCTTGTTGCCTGTTTGCCAGTTCGCCTGTGCCTCTATCTCTGCCTAACAACATGCAGGGGTCGGTGGCAGCAGCAGCAGGAGCAGCAGCAGCAGGAGCAGGAGCAGCAGCAGCCGCAAGTTGCAAAATGTAATCTTTTGTCATCGTGTTTGACAGAAACGGTTGTCGCCCCAAACACGCGCACCTGTTCAGATTCCCTCATTAATTATGCATAAATTCTCATCAAATTGGGAGAAGAGTTACAAAACAATCTTTAATCCCGATGCCAATTAGAATTTCTGCACGCCTCCATTTAAATAAGTTTGTAACCAAAGCAATTGTGTGCATGACTCGAACTTGGAGCGGAAGTATATGTAAAACTAAGTTAGATTTAGCTCAGAGAACTTTAAATGTAATGAAGAATTTTCGATGTTATTTAGAAATCTTCTATATGAATAAGAGATAGAAATATATAGAGATCTTCTTTTGAAAGTTTAGAAATAAAAAGAAGTCTTCTCGGTACTCTGCCCAATTCCCTAAATTTCTCATATTATCATATTTCATATTATAAATGATTAATTTACATTTGCGTACTTATACACCCAGCATTTACTTCTTTAAGCTTAAACACTAAATACTTGACTTATTCTCTCTCATATATATATGTATATATATTTCAGCAATATGTGCAAAACAAATATGGGCGTGTTGGTGGGCGTTGAAAAAGAATATGTTGCAGGTACGTATTGTGCGCGATCAGAGTTGAAGGCAATTTGAAAAATCGATTAAATACGAATAAATGTTGAGGGCTGGGGGTTAGGCAGATTTAAAAACTCATAACAACGTGGCAACACCTCTTTTTGTATTGCTGTCCGCACGCCGAGGTGTCCAAAACCATGTGTGGGGTAGTCACCGGCATCGGTGCCATTCGCCACTCGCCACTCGCCATTCCCGATGTCCGATGCCACAAAAAGCCGCTGGCAATTGGCAATGGGATGAGAAATATTATTTATATTTGTATTGCAGAATTTATGACCCGAGAGGGAGAGAGAGAGAGAGAGAGAGAGAGGGAAGTTCGACTGGGTCCACATATACTCGCTATATATATGACAAATTTCCTGCCGCTGGTGTGGCGTCCCTCTTAGGGGGACATTGTGTGTTTCGGTAGCTGGCGCTAGTACATGGAACGGTGGCAGTGAGGACGACAGGAACATGGATTCGCCAAAAGCGAAACCTAATCAATATACAACTCGAATTAAAGCCAAAGGCAACGGCGCGTTGAGTGGGGTCGATTGCGGTGTTGATTGCTTTGCATGCAGCACACACACACGCACACACACACACATTAATAACTACAATATCTGATTGAGGAGACAATTTGGTCAAGTGTATATATCATTTGGATAGTGGAACACACACACACACGCACGCACACTTGCATATCTAAACAGAATGCATTCCATTAAAAATGACAAGTTGCTTGTCCAAATAAAGGCAGATCAAGTCCATCTGATTTGCCATTTCGAGTTCCAGTTCCAGTTCCACTTCTGTGGCTATCAAAAGGATCGTGTTCAATAAAATGCAAACGCCGTCACCGTCGCCGTCGCCATCTCAACTGATTGTAATCAGTTTTGTGCACTAACAATGGCCGGGGCCAGTCGGCAGTCAATCATGAATCCATCTTCGTCAATCGCTGATTGTGTGAATGTTGTGGATTGCACTGGAGTTAGTCAGTGACTTCTTGGTGGTTAACATGGCGCCTGAGTTTGTCGTTTTGGGAATTGCGCGATCAGATCATCAGCCACAGATGAGCATCATCAATGGGTAACGCTGATGCCATTGTCTCTTGTTATATAAATTCTTCTTCTTTTTCTTTTGGTTTTGCTCTTGCTTTGTTGGCGGCGTCTGCAAATGCACGTCATTCCGTGGCTCATGAAATGTCACTCAACTGATCTCAACAGCAGCCATCCATCGAAACATTCAGCCAGCCAACAGTCATCCATCCAAGATATCTTTGGTCGCCTGCAGACCCCGTCAAACAATTCAATTGGAGTAGCGAATAAATCACACAGAAGACGACTTTGGATCGTGAAGCGTCGTCGTCGTCGCCTTGGCTTAACCCTCTTTGCAATTCCTTACCTGAAGGTGTGAAGCGGGTATATTGGGCTACGCCTTGATATTGGATTCATATACAGCAATCAATCTTTAGTCGAGATCTACTTTCAAGTATAATAGTTGCCCTTTAGCTTATCCCTGATTTATAGAACCTCGGCTCATCTAGCAAACTTAACTCTTCGGAAGGCCTAGCCCATACTTTTCCACAGAACACTATTTAGTTCGTAAGCATGCGAATTACTTTGATTGCTCCTCAAGTAGTTTAGGGCTTAGCGTATTCGGAAAGTGTCTGCCCCAAAAGTCCTCGTCCTGAGGGCCGTGACAGATCGTTTGGTGGCTGTGGAGCGCAGGAAATGACTGCAACTTCGGCGGGTTTGAGCATTTTATTTTGTTTACGATTTTCGTAGTTATCTGGGAAGTATTTCGAACGTCGCTAATTTGACGACTGCACGATTGCATCGAGTCGCCCGTCGGTGCACAGAAGTTGGAGGTGAGCTGGTCCTTGGGCAGAGGCTCCGCGATCGATGCATTTAGCAGATAAGCTCAATTTCGTTTTTGCTGACACTTAAGCGGCAGACAGACAGAGGGACGGATGGACGGACGGGCCGACGAGTGGACAGCATCAACGAATCGAAGGCTAAGGCTAGGCGGCTGCAGAGCGGGGGAGTGTCTACTGTAGCTGCACGTTTTTCGCTCAGCGCAGGGAAATGAAAATTCCGAACTCTAAAGTCACGGACTTTAGTTTCGTTTCATTCGTATTTCTTGAGCCTTCAACTGATGCCTGAGCTGCTCTAACTAGTCAACCAGGCAGTTTGTAACAATCAAGGCATAAGAGAATATTAATTGAATATGTTAATTTATATATGTAGGTTATTAGAATGATATATAATCATTTCGGGTTTATTACTAGAAATCTCTTTGGCATTTGCTTTTAAAGCAGGATTTAAGTTTTCTACCAAGCGACTTTTAATCCCTTTCAGCATCATCTATCTGGCTGATTAAAGGGTATTCACGAATTCAGCGTGCCACACACGGAGCTCACACAGAAAGTCAGCTTTTCGTGTTGGACTTAAAGCATGCGCCGGTAATTGTGAATGACAATAATTGTGAAGACATTCTCGACTCAGCCAGGCCAGGGCAGCCAGGAGGAGTGATTCTGTGGACGTCCCACTGACCAAAGCAACGTTGGAACGTGCAAAACGTTGGCGCCAACAGCGCCACCCAATATATGCTACAAGCAAACAAACCACACACAAAAAAAAGGAGAAGAAGACAAAAAACACAGACGAATTTTTGTCAATTTGAGGAGTCGATCGCAAGCAGCTGAAGAATTCCCAGAGTTGGGGCCATTGGGGCAGGCAGGCTGGCTGGAAGGCAGGCAGGCAGGCACTACTCTCTGTTGTCACGCCTCGTATTTAATAACTTTCGCCCTAATTCATGTTGGCTGTCAGTGCGTCGATTTTTCATAATTAAAAGCGAATTGAAAAACTGTGCAAAACTTGTAGGAGGCGCGCTCGCAACTCCGGCGTCTTTGAAATTGAATTTGTGGCCTCTGTCGATGCGATGGCAGCTACTGCGGACAGCCACGTTTAAGGTGGTGCCATAATAAATGGTTAACGTTAGCTTGGTTAGAACTCGCTCAGCTTAGCCGCATGCGAGCCGATTCGAATCGATGGGCACGTAAGTATCTAAGGTCTTGATCGTGCCAGCGATTCATTAATCAAATCGCCCAGTTCAACTGCATATTGAGTGCGGGGCATCTAATGGCTCGATCAACATTTTGATTGCAGTTCAAGGCATGACGTGGCTTGGCTAGTGCTTGATATGGTACGCTATATAGCTATGTCTGATAAAACTTCAGTTAAACTGTCTATTCTGACTGCATAGACAATATTAGTATAGAAATATATTTTTAAAATATTGTCAAATATGTTATCGATAAGAGTTATCGAATATATAACGTCTATTTGAACTTAAACTTTGATCGCTATATGATAGGAAGACTTAGCGCATTTATCTTATATTAAAGTTTAAATATACGTTTGCTTAATCATAGAGTTGAACAAAATCTTAGACATAATATCAATGCATGTTATACCTCTCATATCATTATAATATATTATCGACTATATTGCTAGGTTATCGATAACATACACCAATCCAAACTATCAAATCAAATACTAATATTTAATAAATAAGTTTTAGGCATTATAAATGCACTTAAGAATCGAATGAACTCTTTGCATATTTCCCAACGCAATTATGTCATTAGAAACTTCAGAGATAACACCTTTGATGACTCTGTCTAAACACTCCCAGCGGGCACATCCTTTCGCATGTCAACTGACAATATGGGCAACAACAAGTTTTGACGACGCGACGGCAATTGCTAGCGAGCCCTGATGAACTATATAAGTAAGTCACATATCCACGGGGAGCTAAATAAAGAGAGACACGCAGTCGTACTTCTTGAACACTGTGCGCAGCAGGCGGCATCATTTGATATATATGTATATACACACATACATACACATATATGTATATATCTGTATTTCAGTAGAATATTTTTGGTGACATTTATGTGCCGCTGACGGCCAATGGCGGTAGCGACAGCAGAGAGCTCTAATTAAATTTAATAGCTACGCAACGGCATAAAATTGTGCCAAGCCACCAACGAGGCGATGCAGGCCGGCCCCGCCAGTCGGCAAAAGATGTCAAGATTGGGGTCGTAAACACATTTGATTTGATTTCTGGAAAGGATTCAGTCATTTCACGTCGGCTGCTTTGGCGGATGCGTTGATTGAATTGTCACCTCCAATTTAATGGCCACAGAACGAGGGCAGACCGGCAGAGCGGAGCAGAACGGAGCAGAACGGGGCAGATCGAGTCAGTATTTCAACAAGTTCTATTCGTTTTTGATGTTGTTCGCCTGTATTCCGATGTAGACGGATTTAGAAGAGACCTGGTAAAAGGCGCCACTGTTGACGCTTCTGACATTTGCTGTGGGTTAAATTTTTATTATAATACCGGCCGTCAGTGTCTTTGGCAAAAGGTGTCAGACGTTTTATGGCTGTTCTTTGACGACCTGCTGAAAAGTTCACGGTCATTTCTACAATTTCACCTTTGAGTTTTGAGCGCTCTGGCCCCCACAGGCATTGCGAGGGCAGCCGGCAGCAGTTGGGGTATGCGACTATCATTCATCAAAAGCCAGCCGGCTTTCAATTACTTTCACCTATGGCTTGGCCCGGCTACCAGCGGAAAAGTGGGTCTAAGTGAAACAGGTAGCCAGATCTCAACATCAAAGATTAAATACCGGCATAGATATATAACTAGAGTTAGTTGTTTCTCCTTTTTTTTTATAGGTATTTAGATACCCTGCAATATGTGTGATATTTTATAACAGGCAGAAGAAAAATTTCCTTGGCTTCAATTCGATTTAGACAGCTCTTTTAAGGAGTAGAAGAAGTACAAATTATATAAATATGTATTACAGCTATACTTAATCAATTTGTAGCTGCATTGAAAATAATTATAGCTCTTGTCTAAGCTTCAGCTGTAAATTGCTGTTGTCTACAAAAGTTGGGAGCTATAATTAACGCGAGGCAAAGCCATCATGTTTCATCTATAGACAGACACTTTGAATGTATGTATGTATGTTTGCATATGCTAATACACACATACATACATACACGCACGTATGTACTATGTAAATAGTGGAAAGAGTTGAAGGTGAAACATCGACAACATTTTTGTGCCCAGTCATTGTTCATATGCAGCAAAAAAAAAAAATAAACAAAAAAGGCAAAAAATATATTTTTTTAATTTGAATAAGTAATTCGAACAACACACAGCCAAAATCAAAAAGGAAAACAAAGTAAAAACAAGTCAAAACAAATGTGAAACAAGGAAAATTCAATTTACTCGCATGTCAAGCCGAATTGCCGGCTAGGTCAAACACGTTGATGGATGGATGGATGGTTGGATGGCTGTTCGTATATGGCTGCATGGCTGACTGAATGAAAGGGACGCACAACAACAGCAACAGCAGCAGCAGCAGCAGCAACAGCAACAAGAGTAACTACAATGGCTACAAGCTGAAATGGCAAAACGTTGCATGCTCGACTATTGGGCGGTCCGCTTGCCCGCTTGCCTCCCCCTCCATCGCACACAGCTGACCGCGCTGTGCCCCACCCAATAGAACCGATGGGGACGGCAAACAAACAGTCAAAAACTCGCGTTTCATTCCACATGCAGCACGTGTAGCATGCTTGCGACTATTCGTATTCGTAATTGAGTGCAAGTGAGTGTCCATAGTTGTATTCACTATATGGGTATTCACATTGTTAGGTAATAGAAAGCGAGTCATGGCTAGAAGTTAACCTGGATTGGGCAGAAAACAATTAGTTTATTTACATTTTTTGATTGGGGTTTACAAAAAGGATTTATCATTAGGCTGTATAAAACTAAGGAGCAGCTGCCTCACAAATTTCATGTGAATCGGTTCTATATATCTCGAGATATGCTTAATAATCTCTGGCTTACAATTCAATAAGTTCATTAGCTGTTTCGGTTAACGATTTTTGGGCAATGTATGTATCACATTTGATAAGAATAGAGACCTCTCTTAGACGCCTCCCCTGCCCCGCTTCAATATTTCCAGGGTATACAAATAGAAATTGCTAAAACTACACACTCAATACTCTCACACACATGGACATTCGGCAGCTAAAGTTTTTAATTAATACAAAACTTGTTACACTTTATAAGCGCCTACTATTAGCATACCTAGACATACATAGATGTGCATACATATGCATAAATGTAGATAGAGAGGATGGACATGTGGCCACATGATGCCAGTCGCATGTGTGCAGAGTCGGAAAATGGGAAAAAACGAGAAAAGGATTTGGCAGGCCTAGAGCGTAACTGAATTCGAAATGAGTTTGGAGCTTTGTTATTTTGGCAGCTGCTGATTGCAGAAAATTTAATTAAACTTGAAATGGAAACAACTATTAACTACAGAGAGCAAACAAACATCGAATAGTTGAATTAAATAGATAAAATATGATAAATATTAAAAGAGTTGTAGTTGTAGATTGTAAATAACATGGAATAAAGTTATCAATATCTCAGCCAAACTCCACTTCTTAATCATGAATGAACTGATCTATAAGCTTATCAAATCATTAACTAAACTTCATGATCATGATGTGTATAGAGAGCACCCTGAGATTGGCAGAGAGATCGTGCGTGCGTGCGTGCGTGCGTGCTGGGAACGAGTTGAGACATTAGGTTAAGTGACAATCGTGTCTCTGATTTATTGCTATTTCCGTCTCATTGCGATTTCAGTGATTCGGGGAATTGCAAGCGCCGCTAATGAGCTGCCTGCCATTCGTTCACACTTGCACTCAAGAGAGACGGGAGAGAGACAGAGGACGAGATGCGCTCTCATATTAATTGATTGCACTTATGGCATTCAAGATTTGCATACATACATACAAGTACGGAATCCATTATTTCCGGGAACATTGCATTTGTACGGCAATTAGTTCGCATAAGTTAAGGCTTGCTCATTCGACTCCGAGCTGGTAACGTTCGGGAGTGCGACCCATGTTCGCTTGCGGCTGGCATAAATCATCTTCATGGAAATATCGTGTAGAGGGCACAGCAGCAGCGGCAGCAGAAGCCGTAGCCATGCCACACATAAAAATATGTTTATTTGTGGGACCCAAAATGTTCTCTAATTGAGAGACACCGCAGCAGGCAGCCAGGCAGCAGTCCCCAAAGATTGCCTCCTTTTAGCAAATATTTTCGGTTCATTTTTTGTATATTTTTCGGGTAGGGAAAATATTTTCGTAGAGTTTCCCAGCCCACCCGCACGACCCTATCGAAAATGTTCTTCATTTCGAGTGCTGTCATATATATTAGAAATGAGCAAGACAAGAAACAAAATAAACGTAGTTTAATAAATTGTTGGGCAAGCTAATTTATGACCATTTAATATGACATTTATCTACAACAATAAGTTAGCGCAAAATTGTTTCGTCTGCTCGATGTCAGAAATAATTCTAGTTCTTAACTCAGTTTTTAATCATTTGTGACATTTGTGTGTTTGCCTTTGATATCGCATCGATGTAGACGTAGATGTAGATGTAGATGTAGACTACCAGCTATATAATTTGATTAAACATGTGTTTATAGCTGTTCTATTACCGGGGCGACAATTGCCGGGGCTTGTAAAAAGCATTGCCTAAAATCGCTCTGATGAGAGCGAGTACAAATATAAACACGTGTTCTGTCAAACGCTTGTATACAATTGTCTGTCCAAAATGGAAATTACATGTACCAGAACATACAACCCTATGTGTGTGTGTGTGTGTGTGCATTTGTTGTGCACGTTTTGGTCCATCCTAGTGGGTCAAGTTTTGGCTGCATTCGCCGACTGCCTCTCGCCTAATGGCAATTGTCGCAGCTTGTTTCGAGGCCCACGCTCTGGCTCGGAAAAATTGTTTCCTCAGCTAACGCCCACTTTTTCTGTTCGTATTATTATTTTTCTATTTTTCTTTTTTATAGAGAAAACATGCACTACAAGTGCTAAAAATTTTGAAAAACATATTTCACAATTAATTGTCAGAGGCAGCAACTGGGGCTGGCAGCGCTTTACTTTTCTGTTGTATTTTTTTTTGTTTTTGTGCCACGTACTGCCGCCGCCGACTGTCATTATACATACAGATATATATATCTGATTTTTTTTTTTCCTCTCTCGCATTTTTAAATGTTGTTCGACATGGCAAAAACAACGCGTTGCTGCTTAATTTGTCGTAATTAATGCTTATGAATAGTTTGTACTTGTCTTTATTTGTTCGAGCTGCTCAAGTCGAGCCAATGATTGCGCCTGCCTCTGCCTCAGGCATTGTGTGTTGGCTTCGCTTTTACTCCTCTTCTTCTTCTTCTTCTTCATCTTGGCTAATCTCAACTGACAAATCGTGGCTAATACATGTTAGGCTAACTGTAAAACAGCTATTGGAATAGTTTGAAATCCTAAATTGGAGTTAATTTTAGGCAAAAATGCAGCCGAAATTAATTGTACGAGAAATTAGTGAGACGCAATCTTGAGATCATTTGAAATTCTTTGCATAATGTTGAGAGTAGGACTTATAATACTTAATACTACTGAATAGTACTTAATTGGTATTCCGAAATTGAGAGAAACAATCCAAGAAGAGTTCATACTTTATCTGTGAAGGAGCTCAAGTGGGTTCCTTTGGGGTTCTTTCTCTAACACATATAGAATATATATATACAAAATCGTCATATCTATAAATATAACAAATTGTAATCTTTTCACTAACCTGCAGTTTGACAAGCTCTGGATAATCATTAGCCAACTTAGCGAGCTCCTGATAATTGACTTTGGCCATGGCGACAATCCATTCCTTGGCTTTCGGATGTGACAATGTGACATCGGGTGAGTCCTTTTCCTCAATTAGCTGCTGAAAGACATAAAAACGGGTTACCAAAGCGCATAAATTAATTATGCATGTTTCTGTCACAACATTTTACAAAATTCCGAGTAGGCCTACAACAAAAACAAAAATTATATCTGTGTATATGTGTGTATGTGAAACGGGCATAAAACATAGAAAGCCCATTGAAAGCATTAACGCCAACACATCTTAGAGCACACACACACACACACACACACACACACACACACACACACGCACGCACACTCACATGTGGCAAGGCAATCGCACGGTTTCTGGGCGGGATTGGGACTCTCCCACTCCTTCTCTCTCCGCCCTCTCTCACTTTCTATGCGAGTGTAAAAAGCTGGCATAATTATGCGCACACATTCGACGACGACGGCATGTTCTTGCCATAATTATGAAGGTAATAATTTTTATTTATTAGGCGCGTGCTTTAGGCATTTGGTGCGCCGGGTTTTCTTTAGCGATGCGCTAAATGAAATAGAGCTCCAAAAAGTTCTTGTTCGCTCTCTCACTCTCTCTCTCTCCCACTCTCTCACTCCAGTATGTGTTCCTCATGTATTCTCTTCGTTTTTTTTTTTCGGGAATGGGTAGCTGTTTAACCACCACGCATTCCCATTGATAATGAGCACTCTAATGAGCGAGGGGCGCAGGCACACACATGTGCCACATCAGCAACAACAACAACAACAAAGACAACAATAGCTGGCAACATGTGTGCTTGCCTCTCATATTTACGAGCGCTGAAAACATTTTCGGCAACTAATTATCCATTCGCATAATGTTTCGCGTTTGCTAACAAGCCTGCAAAAGAGTCGGGCATTTGCTTACCTGTAACTCTCTGCGTGCCACACCCCCGCTAAACGGCAACAAAATAACACACAAAAAAAAAAAGAAGTAAAAAAGAAGAAGAAGAGCAAACAGCACTCGCTTCGTTACGTTATGTTACACATAGCTAATAAATGCGGCATACACATGGTTGGGGCATTTAGCCGCAGGATGCAGCAGTCGCAGCAGCAGCAGCAGCCGTAACTCCTTTCATATATTTACACGCCACTTGACTTTGGGAGTGCTCACGTTTTTCCAATTACTCGCCGCCGTGCTTAAATCCCGTTAACCACCCGCTTCAGGTGGCGCCATTTGCAAATGCCGCATGCCGCATGCCGCTTGCCACACGCCGCATTGCCGTTTGCCGAATAGCCGACAAGGTGAGCGAGAGAGCAAATGAAACTGAAACAGAGGCAGAGCTACAGCTACAGCTACGGCTACGGCAACAGCAACATAACAGGACAAACATTGCAAAGTAAGGCCCCGGGCAAAGTGGCCATGTCAATGCTAAACAAAAGAACCGTAACGCCCCCAAGTAGCCACCCACCCACAAGACAGAAAAATAAAAATCGACAAAAAAAAAAAAGGAAAATGTTGCCGACGACTGCTGCTACTCGTCGTCGTCGCCGTCGTCGTTGGCCTCGGCCACCTCCCAGTTCCAGTTGGGGGCAGTTCTCCCCAATCGCTTGTTTGCTGACTGGCTTTCTTATGTCCTGTGTGTGTCCCTTTATGCAAGATATTATATCACCCTGCTGGCCATTGTCCGGCTGCAGATCGGACCCAACGAAAACCAAACCACACCAGAGCACACCAGAGACCAGAGCAGACTGTATCATGTCCTCGTCGTTTGCTGTGTTTGCGTTTGCCACCCGAAACTTACCTTTGACTCCCTTTTCAAAAAACACACACACAAAAAAAAAACTAGAGAAAAAACGGAATGAAGCCACAAAATGGTCATGTTTGCCGTATTCCGTATTGCCGTATTGCCGTATGCCTTCCGCCCGTAGTCACTCGCAGTCCGCTGTGCCATTGTCCGCTTCGATCGGGTCGACATTGTTGCTGTTTGTAAATTTAACCGCTTCGGGACATACGGCGTTGTTGTTTAACAGCAATAACAACTTTTGGTTTGTTTCCTTACATTTTTAATTGGGTCCTTTGTGGTCGGTCGGTCGTTCGGTCGCTCGGTCGCTCGGTCGCTCGCCCGCCTTCCTGCCTGATGACTATAGCTTTGCCTAACTAATTTCTATTGCTGCTTATTGGCTATGTTAACATGTTTCACCAACTTGTTTCTATCCAAAAAAGGGTTTTCTCTATCTCTCGCCCCCTTTTACACTCACTCGCTCTCTCTCTCGCAGGACCAACCTCTCAGTCGGGCTTAATATGCATATTGGGACACGGACTTTGGCCACCAAAGTACCTTGTGGGTTAATAAAAATATATGTGGTTTGTTTGATGCTGCAGTTGGACCTTCATTTCAATGCCTTTTAAGCGTAGCATAAATGGAATTTAGGGTTGTTTCAAAATTGTCATTTTAGTGTTGGGCAAACACTATTCTCTGCAAATATAGTGTGGAGCGGGCTCAATGAAGTTGCCCAGATTTGTCTCATATTAAAATTGAACTAAAGTTCATCAAACTGTTGGGAGAGACCTTAGGATATCTTTAAAGAATCTCAAAGAGAATGTTAGGGTTTAGAACCCCTCATGTTTCCTGAATACCTTGAAGTGATAAACGATGCTTAACTCATTTTAAGTATTGAAAATCTATTATATTCATTTCTAGACATCTAGTACAGAGACTTTCTTGTCTTTCTTCTCCAATAGTTATTTCTCTAAGGCTCTCTTATATTTTATTATTTTGTTTTTAAACCTCGGATTAACATGTTTTCTATTAAAAGTCAAGTTTAATAACCACACTCGACAGTTATCTACATCTGAAATTAACTGCAGCTCGACGATAGCTAAGCAATTTAAATAGTTGTATGCTGTCGAGGCTACAGTGGGTGCTGACTAAATGCGCAAAGTGCCAACTCATGAAGCTAATTAAAAACACTCGAAACGAATTTAATTGATCAGCTAGCAGGCAGATTTGACCCGCAGCGCTTACGGTTGCGGCGCCTAAATTTCACGGTCTATAATATTGATGGATCTATGAAACAAGAAGAAGAAGAAGCATAAGACAACGTAGAAGCCGAAACAGAAGGGGCAGAATTCCATTTCGAAACTCTTTCATGAATGATTTGGCACTTTTTCCACAATTTCTGAGATGATTAATAATATTTGTATTAAACATAATTCATCAAGGGAATTTCACATACATTGGGTTTGTGATAGATAAAGATTGCTGGCGCCGTCTATCAAATTTTTTTTATTTATTTACTTTTTTCTCTTCTTTTCTTCTGAAGTTTTGAATGTTGATTTGGCTTGTTAGCGCACAGATTTGTTAACAATTTTTACAGGTTCCACGGCTTCGACAATGATGAGCACGAAACTGTTCATGAAACTGTCTTGAATATCAGATTATCGATCCTAGATAACTTTCGAATGATTTGTAATGAGATATGTAACTACGTTTGGGAATAATGGGAGTATATAAAGGATGGTTAATACTCTAGCAAAAGCGTAATAGAAAATATATATATTTATCGCAGTACACATAAATATCTGCTCGACTGCAAATACCCTGTTTAAATTCATATTTTCTACAACAGCTAAAAGAGGAAATATCTTTTTCTGCATGTAATTCGGGCCACATTAATCCGGAAACATGAAAAACGTGAGAAACCCAACATAAATGCTGTGATTCTTAGACGCTGCGAGACGTTTCGATATATGTAAACATTAATTTAACACACATAAGTGGAAGCGAGTGCCTGTATGTGTGTGTGTGTGCACAAATAAACACTTAAGTCTTTTTCGTTAGTGTTTTAGGCGAGTGTT
The DNA here is from genome assembly GCF_054131105.1 of Drosophila navojoa. Classification (NCBI taxonomy): domain Eukaryota; kingdom Metazoa; phylum Arthropoda; class Insecta; order Diptera; family Drosophilidae; genus Drosophila; species Drosophila navojoa. The sequence goes on along the minus strand of NC_142892.1, from coordinate 9,248,885 downwards.
GAGTTGAGTTTTTATAGCGCTTGACATGCAGTTGACAATTCGGAGTTCGCTTTTGACATACATCTAGTGCTGTTGCGCCTGTTGCCTGGCTCGTTCTGGGATATATATTTGTGGGCGGGGAACGTATAGACATAGACAGATTCATCTTGGCCGGACGTAGTCGAATGATTTATGCAGTTGCCTTTGCCTAAACCCTAAACACTTTTGATTGACAGCCCTGAGTGGATGACAGTTGTTTGTCAATGCTCGGGCCCAAATGGTAATTGCCTTCGTCTTTAGCTCGCAACATTTGCTACGAAACGATTTTCTCGTAACGCTTGACAAATTTTAACATGTTGTCGCCTTTTATTGTCAGCTATATGTAATGGCCGATATACCAGCTATATATATAGTATATGTAATATATATTTATAAAATTTGCTCAATGCATGCTCAAAGGGAACAAGTTGAGTTGCTGCTTGGGTAATTATAAATAAAGCAATTGATATAATAATATTACTTCGGATAGATGTTGGATTTTGAGTCTATTACGAAAGGAGCGTACGTGAAATCATATTTGTGATACTGTAAAATAGGTAGTATGATATAAGAAATAAAGAAAACTGTTCTATATAGACATCAGCTTTTCCTATATACATAGCTTGGTTCACTAAAAGTAGAAAAGCTTTACAAAATACGTTGAAGAATTTATTTTTCAATAAATTCTACTTGTATATGCGTTGCTGAATGCATGTACGTATGTCATTTATATACAAATATATATATACATATCACAAAAGAATATGTGACGAAAAGACATTGTAGCGGACGCTTGTAATTTTTATGAATCTCACATTTTATTGTAGGAGAATAAAATTAATGGATGTGTACAAGTTGAATGTGCTGGTAGTGCTAGTTCGTGACCAGCAGTTCCACTCGAGCTATATTTGAGAAAGAGACAGAGTGAGAGAGAGAGAGAGAGAGAGAGAGAGAGGGAGCGAGAGTGGGATCTAAGTGCCCGCGTGTCAGGTAAAAACACCCTCATCTCTATATTGCTATGCGAACTAGTTCAAAGAATCTGTGTAAGCCAAGTCAAATGTGTCTTGGAATTCTGTTAGTTGCCAATAAGAACAGACAAATTTGTTTTATGCAAAAGAAAAAAGACTAAATACTTCCCCACAGGAAGCAAGACAAAGTCAGTCAAAGCAGCAGCGATGTGGAACTCTTTAGTTTAGGCAATGAAAAGCAGTTGTACCCGTACCCGTGCCCGCATCCATATTCGCAGGGGTTAATTAACCGGTTTTTGTTAAACATGAAGAAGACATACCTTTTCTGGCTTTTTCTTGGGCGGCGGTGATATTATTTTTGCCTCCTCTTCAGAGGCCATCCGGTTGAATTTGCGTGTCGCTTCCTTAACGCTGATGGGATTCTCAGCTGCGTCTGCCTTCTCTGCGGAGGAGCTATCAGTAGAAGTGCCCGACGAGAAGGAAAAACGCGGTATATTTTCCTTATTATTGCCCTCGTCCACGGAATTGACCCTTGATATAGACTTGGCATTGCCATTAATATCAGGATCGGTCTTTTGGCCATTGGCCTCCGCATTGATGTTGCCATTGCCATTGCCATTGACATCGGCAGCGGCAGCGGCATCGACATCGGCGTTACCGTTGGCATCGGTTTCGGCGTCCTGTTCGTTCTTCTTGTCGATATCTGATTGGCGCACGAGGCGTGCCGGATCAATGCGTTGCATGGCAGCTGTGAATTCGTTAACGCACTCCCGATAGGTCTCCACTTGATCCTGATGCACAGCCAAGCCAGCGATCACTGGAGCACTTGGTTCCGGCTCCGGTGCTGGTGTCGGCGACTGCTGCACCTCGGGCGGCGCTTTATAGGGCGGCGGCTGCCTCATTGGCGAGATGCCGCTATCGGTCACGGACACCGTGGAAGCAGCTCCCGGGCTGGAGGGCGCAGAGGCAGTGCCCGCAGCCGCGACGGCGCGTTCCACAACCTCTTCGCTCGGACACTCATTGATATACTTTTTGCGCAGTATTAAATACTTTTGATTGTTTTCATTCTTGATGGTGGAGAGCAGCGTCACATAGGTTTTGAAGCGCTTTCGTGCCTCGGCCTCATCTGAAATTGAGATTTCAGTAGTGCTTAATTTGCCTATCAAATTGCATTGCTCTATGATGTCAACAGGTTGTTGTCAAATATACGAATACACATAAAAATGTCTCTGACTCACTTTGTGTGTGCGTTAGATATTTCTTGAAGTGCTTGACGAGAGCGTGATTTGTCACCTTGCCGTCGTTTTGCAGCATATAATTTCGTATATCCACAATCGATAATTGCTTTGTTGTATCGCTCGCACTCATCTTTAACTCAATTAACTACTTATTGCACACCAATTATTGGACAGAAAAACAAAATAATTCGCACAAAAACTAAACAAACACACAGTTACCAGGGATACACACTAACAGACGCCAGCTGGCTGACCCAGACTGCGCATCAGCCCTGTTGCTTCACGGAAATAAGCTGCCTGCTATGAATCAAGCAATTTAAATGGGAAATTAATTAATTTCAAATGAGAAATAAATACAGATATGGTAAACGAATATAAAGATGGCACTTGATTCTCGAATTATTTTTTTTCTTAACATAAGTTGTAAATAAGCGGATAAAGCTGTAAATAAAAATTTAGCAATGGTAAAATTAGTTTTTATTAGTTTCCTCCAGTAAGAAAAATATTTGAAAGAGAATTAATAGGAATGTAAAGAACTATATAGTCAAATTTAATTAAACGTTAAATAAAAGATATATATAACGAAATTTGATATAAAATTGGATTCCAGTTTGCAGTCAGCAGCAAAATATATTAGAACATTAAATTTAATTTTATAAATGTTGTAGAAAGATTTCAAATTTGACCGCAACTGTCATTCGTCGACTGAGAGACTCTGAGAAAGGAGATTAAGCATTCGAACAGTTTGTTTTGTGGGCGGGTTTTCCCAGATCTGTGAATCCTAATTGTAATTGCACAATGGGGCTCTTTCTGGATGTGTGGGGAGAAGTGTTAATTTCATTTTCGATTTGGCAAATGCCATTGCGAAGGCAATTGCCGAAAGGCCGTCATTTATCATGTGCACATGCGAGAGTTTAGGAATCATCCTATCTCTTTCTCTTCCACCATCTCTGTCTCTCTCTCTCTCTCTCGCTGTCTCTTTCTGTTCTTAAGTTGTCTGTGCACAATGTCTGGGGCTTCGATGTCGATGAGAGCGACGGCTACACAGATTGGGATTGTATCTTTCACTTACATTTCAAGTTTCAAATGTCAAGCTGACTTTGCTGTTGTTGTTGTTGTTGTCGTCTGACTGCGCCCACCCAGTGGCCCAATATATATGTATGTACATGTGTACGTATGTGCTTCGGAGTCGACAAGCGCATATTCATTTGCATATTGCAATTACAAACTGTATAATTTCGTTGGAAAACCACAAAACTCGTACGTCTCCCACAAGACATTTGAAGACATCAAGTTAATTTGGCTTTTTGTGAAATGGCTAAAAGTGTAGAAATTTAAGACAAAGAAAAGTCGGGTGGAGGAGGAGGTAACTTTGTGTGGGCATAAAACATGTGAGGAGTTTTATGAATTAATGTTCCCCAACTGAGAATGAGCTTCAGATTGAATGCGGAAACATATATACAATAGTTAAAGAGAATATGTAGCAATAGAGACTTTGAGAGACTAACAGAGCGACAAGTAGAGAAAAAGGGAAATGGAGAATTGGTATTAGTAAGATAGTAAGCGAGAATTGAGTAAATTAGAGTAAGAGCGAGCAGAAAGACAACTGTGAAACGAGAGATCTACACAATAAAATTATTAGGGAGGTAGTCTGTACAGAGCTTGACAACAAATCCGCTAGCCAGCCAGAGATTTGTTGAGCACGTTCCTATATTTGTTATTATTTTCGATTAATTAACTAAAATAAAACTTACAGCAAAGTTTCATTCTAAATCGAGTCTGAAATCTAAATAATTTTGACACCGCCATGTTAACACTAGAAGGTGTGTGTGTGTGTATGACTGTGTGTGTGTTAGCCATGGCACGATAGTTGGCATTTATTTGTACTACGATTGAGCCATTGTCACCGATTGTCTTTGGGCCTGGCGCCTGATAAGCGCCGCAAATTAAATGAAATATATTATATAAGAAAAGAGAGGGGGCGAGTGAGAGAGGGGTAAAAGTAGATTCGAGGCGTTTTGTGCCACGATTCGCCGGAGAATTTGAACGTCGAGGGAAAACTTTGTTTTTTTTTGGGGCCTCGTAGACAGGCGCGCAATGGAATCCGTCGTGAAGCTCCAAGCTCCAAGTTGCTGCTGCTGCTGCATCCAGTCGCTCAGTCGGCCTATGCTGACAACGGCAACGATCGTCGATAGCTGGCAACGTTTGTCTTGTCATGGCGGGGTCCGCTTGCAGTATAATTGGCAATTGGAAATGGGGCTTATTCACTTTTATGACTCTTTTTTCTCTCTGCTGGCGACTTAGACTGACTGCGTCCGTCTGCGGGTCTGTCCACAGACGGTGTCTATCTATTTCAGTCACATCGAAGTCGTGGCTGGCTGGCTAGTTTCCCACTTAAACTTCTCTTCTCTTTTCGCCTCCGGCCGCCTGTTGACCCCCGGCGAGTGGCGCCTAAAGCTACATGCAAGCTGATCGACGTTGTTGCCGCTGCAGATCTCTGCAGAGCTGTCAGAAAAGTTTCCTCTTACACAAGTGTTTGAGATTTATTGTCGAATGGGAAACTCTTCACACACACACACACACACACACAAACACACACACTCCACACATATTGCTTTATCAAACAGATGTCCAGTTTTCCACGCATTGCTTGGCTGTCCTTTTAAGTACTCCCACTCTCTCTCTCTCTCTCTCTCTCTCTCTCTCTCTCTCTCTCTCTCTCGCTCTCTTTGCTTATACTTGTGTCATTATCGAACCATTACCAAATGAGCAGCACGCATTATAAATGAGCACATAAAACATAAACGTTGTTCGCTGCTTTCGCTGAGCTCAAGAGCCGATTATTGCAATTTAACAACCCCACCCACCGTCCTTCTAGCCATTTCGCTCACTCTCAGTGGCTGTCATGCCTGCTTCTCTCTCGCTCTCTCCTGCTCACACATCAATGTCATCCTCGTCGTCATCGTCATCGTCGTCATCTGTTGCTATTTCCGTTGCATTCCCTCCCTCGGCTGCTCTCTGACGGCTGCGGTCAAACGCTTTAACTCGCACCGGGATTTCGGTTCGTTTCGTTTGGCTTAGCTCAGCTCTCAGCTCAGAGCTCTCAGCTCACAGCTCCCAAGTGGGATTATGTCACTTTCCCGCTGACATTTGCATTTTGATTGACAAACTCATTTGGGCAATCCTCTGCTGCTGAGCAGCCGCTCAACATTATCCTCTCAGCCCGCGCCGCGGCACTCATTGTGTTTGCCCTGGCGCTTAAGAGTCCTCTCGCAATTACATCGCGCGACACGCGTCTGCCAACTGCAAATACATTAAATGTTTTGCACTTGCTAACTGCATTAACATTTCGTGTTGTCAATCGAAATCGGAAAGGGCCCCGATGATATGCCTATTAAGCTGTCAATTATAACGACCTGCCTTGCAGCTCAGAATGAGGCACTTCAGCTAACGATTTGAGCCATCTACCAAATCTGTTGGCGTGGCTTAACTTGTTTTCACAGATCTTTGTTATCCTCAAATATATTTTTATGGGCTTAAAGGTCTTATGAGTTTTCATGGAGTTACAGTTCTCATTGCTTCAATTTATGGCAAATGGATTTCATTTATTTATTTATAAATATTTGTAAGTTAAAATAAGAGTACTAGACCTTAGATATTTTCTTATTAAACCGAACAATTATTTGCAAAAATATAAAAATTTTATAAAATTGTTAGATAGTAGAGAAAATTATTATACAAATTAAGAAATTACGATTATAATATTATTATTACTAATAGAATATTAGCAGTAGAATATTATTACCGATATTTTTCAAGAGTATTAATATGTCAAAATAAATTGAAGAATTATTTATTTAAAAATATTTCTAGGACTTTTTATTTATAGCTAAAAATATAACATATATCCAGCTTTTTTATTTATAGCTAAGCATGATAAATTTCCATGTTTTTTTTAATAGTCTAAAAGCTGCTCTTCAAACACCAGTCAAATCATTTTTTGAGCAAACAATTTTATATTATTTATTTTCTTTTTTTTGTGATTTTTTGCTGTTGTTTTATAATGGAAATCAATTATGTAACAGCGCCATATTTCCCTTTGACAATTTTTATGTATTCTGACATCCATTAAAGTCGGCAATGCTGACAATGACAACAACAACAACAACAACAACAACAACAACAACAACAACAACTGCAACAATGCCAAAAAAACAATGCTTTCGCATAGTGCGTGGCTCATCCTCCTTGTCAAGCTGCTGCTGCTGCTGCTGCCACATCGAGTGTTGCTGCCACAGTTACTGCCGCTGCCTCTGCCTCTGCCTCTGTTCCTCTGCCTGTGCCACTGCCACACACAGCCCTCGTCTTCAGCTGGGCTGTCGTGTCAGAAGCGAATGTTGTGACAGTTTTGTCGCATGAGTTTGCGAGGCGAAAATAATAAAAATAAAAATAATTCATTTTTCATGGTGGTACTTTCTGCATGGGTTTGGGTTCGAATCTGGGTTTGGGTTCGGGTTTGGGTTTCGAATCATTGCCGTTGCCATTTGGCAGCTATTTTGAAATTGATATATGCATAAACCGCAGTGACAGATGTTGCAATTAAAGCAGCATAAAATGCGCGTTCCAGCTAATGGTCGAAAGAGAGAGTGAGAGTGAGTGAGAGAGAGAGAGAGAGAGGGCTGCAAGGCAGAGTTATATGTATATGTATGTGTATAGGGGATGCATTTGGCTGACATTTATATGCGTGAAAAGTGAACGCTGTCAGACAGCTCAATTGTCAAAATAGATTTAAGTGGCGGCAACTGATTTCATACTTGTGCAAGGGCCAAAAAACTCGATTGCATAAGATCTGCCTAAGGCCACTGAGTATTGATAGAACAGCAGAAAGCGAGAGAGACAGAGAGAGAGAGAGAGAGAGAGGGGCGAGAAAGTGTATGAGAGGAAGAGCAAGAGTGTCGTACTACTTCTGGGGCATGGCACTGAGCGCCGAGGGTGGTCAATGTGTGGCGGTTGCAAATGGAAACGCCCCATGTGGTTGCCACTTCAAGCGTCCAACCCAACCATCCATCGGCCCGTCCACAGCTGGACGGTTGCGTCCGCCGACCCATTGATTGATTGCAGTTGACTCGCAAAAAGTGCGCGCAACAGAGCAAATATTGTACTTAACACCCCAGAGGGACACTTTGAAGTGGCTTTGACTGCTCCCGCTCCTGCTCCCGCTGCTGCTCCTGCTACTGGCCCTGGTAGCTGATGTTGCTGTAGCTACTCCTGCTGCTGCTCCCCTCTGCCCTTCTCCTTCACTTTCTCTTACTCCTGCTACAGCTGTAGCTCTTACTCTTACCTCTGCTCCTGCAGGTTCTCTTACGTCTCTTGCTCCTGCTTTTGATCCTACTCTTGCTGCTGCCGCTGTTTACTTCTGTTGCTGTTCCTGCTGGTTACCTCCTGCTCTTCCCCTTCCCCTCCTGCTGATCCTGCACCTGCAGCTCAGCCTCCTGCTTCTTCCTCTATTGCTTTTTCTTGTTTCTGCTTCTGCAACGCCTCCTGCTGCTGCTGCCTACCACTCCTCAACCTCCCCCTTCTGCTCCCATTCGCGATTTTCTCTGGCATCCCTTTAAATTTGTTAACCTGAAATTGTTTTGGTCAGCTGCTGCTTTAAGCCCACACTCGATGCTCGCCCTCGCCCTCACTCTGACAACCATATATCTTTCGCTTTGGCAAGGACACGCCCAGACCTTATGTCGCAATTCCATCATGTAAGGCGCACACTTTTCGGTTTTATAGGTTAATTCGCTTTTATGACATTATCATAAAAAGTAAACAGAGAAACAAGTTTGCCAAACACAAGCTTCAGCACCTCGACGCGACCACAAAAAAAAAAAAGAAAAATAAATTACAGTGAATACGCACTTGATGCGCCCGCTGTGACGTCTTTCTATTAGTTCGCTCTATAAAAAAATCTAGCTCGTTAAATTATATATGTGTATACGCATATACATCTAAATATATAAATATATATGTTGATGTGCATATATATTTGGTATATGCTTTTGGGGCAAGCTCATTTAAGTGGAACATTTTTCATATTTTATGAAATTTTTAGATGCATTTGATTTGGTATAAAAAGTTTTGAGAGTTCCCGAAGTGCAACTGAAGTCTGATATGAAATGTGATCAAAACTGCTTTTTGTTACTTAGCAGGCTCTAAAAATACCTTGGTTAGGTTTTAGAACCTAAAGTACTTTGCTTTTATGACTTTTTTATTGAATAATACAACGGAAAAGTTGGAAGGTGAAACAATTTGTGGGGTCTGGTTCTATGTGGCAGACAAAATATCTTATCATTACTTTTTTTACGTTAAGCTAACATATTTTTGTCAATAAATAAATGGATGATTTTTAATTCTTAAATATAAGACTGGCAGCTATAACTATTTATATCTAAATAAACATTTTTTGTATTATAAATTTTCAATCTTTTTTTTGATTTTTGCTCTATTTTATATATTATTTAGTTTCTATTCCTAGGACAAATATTTTTAATTTATCAAATATGAATCCATATTTCAATTCTATTTTTGAGAACCTTCCAAAATATTTTTACAAAATACCATAATTATATAAAATTTTGATCGAACTTTTCCCTAATAAAAATATTTTTTGAAAATACTTTAAATACTTAAGAATTTGTTTCTACTTAAAGCAACAGTTAAAAGTTACGAATTCTTTTTGCTGCTTATCTGTATTGAACAGTACTTATCTCAGCACAAATATAGGCCAACTTAGTTGTTGTTGTATATTATTTAGGTGTTGTTGTTGCTGCGTCACGATCGTTGCTCATATTGAATGAGAGTCGGCATAGAGTCGCTCGGCAGAAAGGTAAACAAACAAGCGACTAGCCAAACAAAACAAATGGGCGTGCCCAAAATGAAACACTACCCCTGCCATGGGAAGCGTGAAAATAAGAAGTAATTAATGGTCGTATTTCCATTTCGTTTTTGCTTTCTTTTGTTTGGCTCAAATGGCATGGTGCTAATAAAAGTCGCACCTGTCAATGGAGGGCCACAGGAAGCGCTAAAGAACAGAAGCGGCTACGTCATACACGAATCGAATGGCGCTCTCTGATTGGCGGGTAACGCAGCGCACTTCCAGCTGCTATAAATGTGTGAGTGTGCGTGCGTGTGTGTGTGTGTGTGGTTGTTTGTTTACTCTCCTTGCTTAGGCGGAGAAGCGAAAGGCGAGAGCATGCTTCCGAGTGTGTGTGTGTGCGTGTGTGCACTGGAACGATATAAGGCGACACCACCACCACCGCCAGTAGCAAAGCTCAGAGGGCGTCGCCGCACATTTCCAGCGTCGGCCTGAGCAGCATTTCCATTCTAGTTGGAGTGCGCCAGTGAGAGAGTGTAGCGTCGTCTCGCTCTAGCCCTGCACAACGCGATTGCAACGGAATGCGAACTGAGTCGCAGAGCAACGGCATTCGTATTAGCTCTCGTGCCGGTTGTGAGTAACCATCCGCAACCAGTTCGTGTTCGAACGTACATAGGTGAACATCTGGAGCGCGCAACCGTCGCTGTCACCGTCGCCGTCGCTGTCGCTGTCGCTGACTCCGTTTCGTTTTTTGCGTATGCGTTTTGCGTTTGCGTGCAGCTGAAATTTGTAGCTGTATCTGTGCCAGTGGCTGTTCATCTGTAGCTGTAGCTGTAGCTGTAGCCGTGCGTCTGTCTGTGTCTGTGTGCGGATAAGCGTTGCAATTGTTATGGTTATGTTTATGTCGGTATTGTTGTCGTCGTCGTCGTCGTCGCCAGTCGCTGCTACGCTCAATAATCCCAATGTTGATTCTGGTCTGTCGCTCGGTCGCTCGCCCGCCCGCACCTTCATTGTGCTCAACTGAGTCTCGTGTTTAGAATTTTGTTTATGCGTGTGTTAACCAACGGTAAAATTGTCACATTGAACAGCTAACTCGAAGAGGTGAACTGAAGCACGAATTGATGCGCAAAGACAACAGCAGTGCTATCTACATAAACAATTAAGCTTAATACCAATAATTAAAGTTAAACAATCAAAAAGAACAACTCAATAAACGAATACAACTCTTAGCGAAGCTTCAACTCGAGCTGCTCTTTGGCAATGGCCGCCTATACACAATTTGGATACGGCGGTTTTCCGTCGGCCTCACAGGTGGGTTAACAAATTTTATGAATCGTAAAATAATAATAAGTGGGCAATATTTGCCGTCTTTAAGTTTAGCAGAAAAGGTATTTAGACACGTATTAAGAAGGGGATATAGCAGGCTCGTAAGTCTTCTGATAAGTTTGATTGATCTTATAAGCAGCCCGACTTTAAATACACAAGCTAGACTGTCGATGGGTTTGCAAGATACTGTCAACGCTCTTTGAAATTTGTAGGTTTATAAATGTGTTTTATTTTATAATTTCTGTGAACTAGGAGGATATATCTTCATTTCCAAATACTTCTTACGTTTTAATTCAACTTAATTAGAATTTTATACAAACTTCTATTGCTATGATGTAATATCAAAGAATTGAATAGTAAAAGTATAATAGATTATATATTATATATTATAAAATGGAACATCTAAAGAAATTTCTAAGTTTTACTGAGAGATAAACTTCAGCTTTGGATATTACAACGGCCCGATTATGTGATCTACTAATGATCTTCTCTTCCATGATCTTCCATACTAATAGTTAGGATTCTTTCTCAGAGAATACTTCCTTCTATGTCAACTGCAGTAGTTGCTAGGAACTTAATCAAAAGGGGGCCAGGTGAGAGTGGGAGGTGGCAAGCCGATGCACACTCCCATACGCACACACACGCAGCTGCACTCTCTCGCACACGCACAGGCGCTGCGGTCAGTGCGTCGAGCATGTGAAACTGTTGAAAAGTCAATAAAATTCAATTGCAACGATCGTAAATCATAAAATTTATAACCGTAAAGTGACAGCTCAGAGCAGGCTCTGGGAATGCGCCTGCGCATGCGCTCACGAGTACGTGAGCAGGCAGTCAATGAGAGCAGAGAAGATGCTACAGAGGCAGAGGCAGAAGCTGGAGGCAGGAGGCCCAGCACAGATGCAGCCACACCGATAGTGGCATCAGTGGCGGCTACCGGAGGTCCGACATCAGACGGGCGGGCGAACATCGATCGAGTGGCCGGAGCCAAACGATCGACAGACAGATCGGCCGACCGACTCGGCGACAAGCGGGCCTCGACGATGTGATCTACTTTACATTGCGCTGCATTCCCATTGCTCGTAGCTACCGAGTGGAGCCGGGCTTTCGCATCATGTGGCGCTTGCAGTTCCACTATCAACTTGGTTATCTGCGGAAGTGCAGGAGTGGCAGAAGTGGGAGGAGGAGGCGGTGGCGGCGGTGGCGGAGGAAGAGGAGGAGGAGGAGCAGTCAGGTAGGCAGACTGGCCTCGCACTGGCGACGCAGCAGCAGATGCAACAGTCGAGATTAGATCATTGAGCTCAGTGCGCAGTTTGCGATTCACAGAAATTGGTAGTGCACACACATGGGCCGCGCAGCAAGGCCGCGCAGAGAGATCTTATCAGATCAGGCAGACCGCGTGTGCGCGCAAGACCGAGAGAGAGAGAGAGAGAGACAGAGTGAACGGGGTCTGCGAGTCGTTGTTGTCCATGTCCATGTCCACAACCGAGTGGGTCTCAGCTGGCGCTTCCTTCGAGCAGCAGCCCCAGCCCCGACCACAGCTCCAGCTCCAGCTGCAGCTTCCTTTTTACGCAGTCAACTTGCTGCCCATTGGATGCGCTGCACTCATGCATAATGCATGCGGAATCTGCCCATTCGCATAGAAGTCCCTATATGGTGTCGCCTATCAGATCACTTGTCATAATTCTCATATATTCCGTGTGTGAGAGAGCGCCCGCTGTCTGCCTGGGAACTGGCCGGTGGATTGGCCCGAATGTCCTTTCCTCCGCTTCATCATTGTCTTTGCCAATTTTTTGCTTCGCCCCTCTCTTTCTGTTTTATTCACATTTGCTTTTTTGTGCGTATTTTTCACTAATTAAAAAGCGCGACATAAAAAAATAACATTGAATCAATCATTTGTTGAAATTTGATTAATGGTTGTTCTTTGATACATGCGGACAGACGCCTCGCCTCGCCTCGCCTCGACCTCGCCGCTCTGGCTCGCTGGCTGAGTCATAATTTCATCTCGCTCACTGGCTACAACAATATTTTCTATTCATTTATGAAATCAGGATGAAATCTATTTCATGTAGTTTACCTTGACTCTATACTTATAAAATTAGGCCTCAGTGCCCCAGCCGCGGCCACGTTCACGTATCGCAGACAATCGACAGATTATGTTAATGATTCCAGGATAATTATGACTTTGGCCACAGCGACGACGGGAGCTGTAAGCTAGCCGAAGTCAGCGGCGGGCAGTGTGTGTATATATATATATGTATACACGGCGTATCTGACCTTTGGGCTGGTCTGATAGTCGCTGGACGGCATTCGATCAATTTGTAGCTGTCCATCAGCAAAGTATTTCGAGTTAATTATAGGTTTATCGGCATATTGCGAAAACACTCTGGCAAAATATTGAAGCTCGCCTCGTTTCGCCGATTGTCCCGCGGCAATTTTCAGAAGCATTTCGATGTGTACAGCTGCCCCATCTTCTGCATCTTCGGTGCTTTGGCCTGCAAGCGTTGCCTGCCACACCCTCATTGATTTCTGGCATCTTGAACGGAGCTGTCTGGTCTTTGGGTCCGTGTCTGGGGTCTGGGGTCTGGGGTCTGGGTTCCAGGGCTTGGCTCGCATTTTGCATATTAATTGCCATGGCCAAGCGACTGGCGCATGCCATTGGCGTAACGCTTCAAGATGGTGAACATCATCAAGCTGCTGCTGCTGCTGCTGCTTTTGCTACTCCTGCTACTCCTGCTGCTGCACTTTAAATCGATTGCGTTGGGGTAATTGATGTAGCCGACGTTACAGCAATCCGTCAATGGGCGGCCATCGATGTGGCAAATATGGCGGACAGATTAATCGGTTGCAGGATTATAAGATCACTCAGCTCCAGCCCCAGCCTCAGCCACAATTGCAGCTTCTGTACTGTAGCCCATCGCCCCTGGCGCTGATTGTGTGTTAACACCATATTCGCTTACAATATGTTATCGTGCGATCGTGTAATGGGGCCTTCTGTCGATTTTTCAAATTAAACCTTCCTTACTTGCCGCGATTCCTCCTCCTGCCCAGTCGACAGCACGTTCATTATACGTCCATCCATATTTATGAACTCTGCTGCAATTCGCCGAGGTGGACCACATCATGTCTATTCATCAAGTGGTCTGGGAACATATGTAAATAGCCGATCTGGTATTGCCTTCTCGTCAGGTTCTTGCAGAACAAAAAGTATACGAGGAAGCGTTTATTGGAGTAAGAGTGTCCTAACTTGTTCTCCAATGAAGTTTCATGGAATAATTCTTGACATAACTATGTAGCTTAGTATATATACTAGGATTAGTAACTGGTTTCGAGCTGAACTGGTTTGGTATCTCAATTGCCAATATCTTATTAGCCATTAGCCAATCGAATCTAATTGGAATGTCCTCTTCCAAGAAGAGAAGAGATCTATAAAATATGGAATGTAGAATATAGAATATAGAATATAGAATATAGAATATAGAATATAGAATATAGAATATAGAATATAGAATATAGAATATAGAATATAAAATATAGAATATAGAATATAGAATATAGAATATAGAATATAGAATTATAATCTGAATATAGAATATAGAGATAGAATATAGAATATAGAATATAGAATATAGCCTCTCGCCTAGAATAGAATTTCTAATCTGTATCTCGCCTCTCGCCTCTCGCCTTTCGCCTCTAGAATCTAGCCTATCGCCTCTCGCCTCTCGCCTATCGCCTATAGCCTCTCGCCTCTAGCCTCTCGAATCTCGCCTCTCGCCTCTCGCCTCTCGCCTCTCGCCTCTCGCCTCTCGCCTCTCGCCTCTCGCCTCTAGCCTCGCCTCTCGCCTCTCGCCTATGCCTCTCGCCTCTCGCCTCTCGCCTCTAGCCTCTCGCCTATAGAATATAGAATATCCTATAGAATATAGAATATAGAATATCGCCTCTAGAATCTAGCCTCTCGCCTCTCGCCTCTAGAATATAGCCTATAGAATATAGAATATATCTCCTATATTCTATTATATTTCTCTCATAATTAAAACTTGTTCAACATGTTCTTCAGTTCAATAACAAATATATGTTCTATTGATAGTCATCCATGGAAATATACAAAAATTAATATTTTTAATTATAATAATTGAGTTGAAAGTGATATGGAGATAAGGTTCAAGTGGCTGGAGTTAACAGAAACCACTTAGGTCTACGCTGAGCTGCTTAGATTGGGCAGTTCAGTCAGTCGAGTGTCTTTGATGACTTTGGTGCTTATCTGAATGCGTTTTCTATTTGTGTTTGGAATCGAGAATGAAGTTGGAATGGCTTTGATAAACACTCATTAATTATGTAAACCAGTAAGCCAGTGGCCAGCCGAAGATAGCTGGACTAGAGCTGAAGGCGACTCGACACGCATAAGTAGTTGATAAGCTTGTGAATTGAGTCTGTTGTTTATATTAATGTTATCTAAGCAGGTAGTTGAGACATCTGTTAATGCATCTGAATCAGATTGGGAATCTAAAGAGGGTGACAATTTTTCCACTTTAAATGAAGTCTTTAGCCTGACACTAAGTGGTGCAAAGATAATGGGACACACGTCTCCACACACACACACACACACACACACACACACACACATGCTCTTCAATGCTCTCAGTCAATCGTCTCAATGTTTGCAATCTCTGCTTTTTGTTTTTGGTATTTTGCAGCTCCTGCCGCCGAATGTGACGCAGACACCTGAAGATGTCTCGGCGAACGTGAATGCATCTTCATTGGTGATGACAAACGCGCCGGCTCTGAGCCCCACGGGTGGTGCCGACTGCCAGGCGAGCCAGCAGCAGCCGGGCGGTGGCGGAGGAGGAGGAGGCGGTGGTCCTGGGTCTGGCACTGGAGCTGGAAGAGGTGGAGCAGGAGGAGGAGGAGGAGGCGATGCCTCAACGGGCGCCCTAAGTCCCGATGCGCTTTCGCAGAACTCAAATGCGGCCACGGGATCAGCTGTGGCTGGCGCTGTCGCTGGCCCCGATGCGATTACCGGTGGCTCCCTGGACAGCAGCGCTGTGGGCACAACGCCTACAACGGGCAGCTCCTGCTGCGAGAACGGCCGTCCCATTATGACCGATCCGGTCTCTGGCCAGACGGTCTGCTCCTGTCAGTACGACTCCGCACGGCTGGCGCTATCCAGCTATTCGCGCCTGCCGGCGGCCAGCGTCGGGGTCTATGGCTCGCCATATCCATCGACGGATCAGAACCCCTACCAGAGCATCGGCGTAGACAGCTCCGCCTTCTACTCGCCGCTGGTAAGTGAAAGCCAAGACGGCTAAATGGATTATCTCCACATATGACTTTAATTGTGTAGTCAGCGGGCAGACGTTGCCAAAGAGCTCAAACAAAACAGTCGAGCCACAGACGTAGACGACGCGCAGTTCGAGTTCAAGGGAAAGGGTATACCGTATACCCGTATACCATATACCGTATGCGACAACGGCTTGTCAATGTAGTCGAGTAAATCGAATTATCATTATGGCTGACTGAAGCTCAGTCAAACCTCATTTAGTCGCTGCTACAGCTTGTATCGGAGTTGATTCCCCCTCTCGCTCCCTCGCTATCGTTGTTGCTATCTCTGTTGCTGTGGCTGTCTCTTTCTCTTGTGCTGACTACCATTGTGATATTCGATACTTTGCGCAACGAAAGGCAAAATCATTCGAAACAAAACATATTGCCCCATGGCCTCAATTACACTCCCAGATGAAGCTCGCCATGCATTTGTATGTGTGGGCTAATCGAGCTTATGCTTTTGTATTCATCTCATTCACATGAGAGTGAGTGTGTGTATGTGTGTGTGTGTGTGCCCTTTGTATTTTCTAAGTGACCACAGAAATGTACACGGCCAACATGCACACAGTTTTAAATGACATACTAGATGACATACTCGAGCTTCAAGAGGGAGCCAGAGCGGGAGCCGGAGCTGGAGCTGGAGCTGGAGCTGCAGCTGGAGCTGCAGCTGTAGCTGTAGACAGGCATACACATTCAGCTGTGGACAGCACAAACAAACAACATAAATATTTGGCCTTTGTAGCGAACTACAAGCTACCAATTAATAGGCCAATCAGTTAGCTCGTCGTCTCTAAATGAAGCTTAGAACTATATAGATTCTAATATTGTTTAGTTTATTGAAAATCAAATGTGAATACTGCAAAGGGTTTTCCATTCGGAAGAAGGCTTTTCATTTTGAACATAAATTTCATTTGCTGAAAGCTTTTGTTACGATTAGGAAGGCTGCAGATGAAGAATTTCTTTGAATTGGTTTTGCATAGTCTATAAGCTGTTGTCAATTCAAGTTCAAACTGGTTTTATATATACTTAAATACATATATTCCATACATTATAGTCTACAATTTAGTTACATTAATGTACAAAAACTTTGGGAGTTTCTCTTCCATTCAATTTCCAGTAAAGTTTTGTTTGTAAACCGAAATTCTTCGAAATTTCAGTCTCCAGACGTACCCAAACGTTGGCCCAATTGTTAACTTAATAATGCCCAAACAAGACTTTTATGTAACTCTCCCCGCCGAAAGCGAAAAAAAAGACCGAGTTGAGTAAAAAGTGAGAAACTGAGTGCGCAAGGGAGAAGTCTTCTGCGTGATACCAAATAAGCAGCTACCAATGTGTCATGTTAAATTGTTATTTACAAGAACAGGAAATTCAAAGTGAATCGTGGCCGTTCCCCTTTCTGCTCTCTTGTCTCTGCCTCTGCCTCTGCCTTTGGCTGGCTGTCACCTGGCATATGCACCTGAGCGCTGGCCGCGCTCTTATCCGAGTTCTCTTTTAATTAAGAAAATATCATTGGCTGCGCGTTCGCACATTCAGCGCGCGATAAGAAGTCGAGGGAGGCCACCGCCCCACCGCAGGAGGCGAGCAGTTAGAAATTGGTTCCACTCATAGATAGTACGGAGTGTGAAAGATCTGCTGACATCTAACTGTTGTTCACACAACATACTGAGCAGAGGCAATGAGCCGAGCCAGCCGGCAGACAATCTCGTAAATCAGAGTTCATGTTTTTTGGTCGGCCTTCGTTTGATATGAAATGCGCAGGGCATGTAGATAGAGCGTCAACGATATCATATCCGATACCTGTTTCCCTGTTTTCCAACTCATTTATATATATATAAATATATATATTTCGATCGAATGACATTTCGATAAATATATTTGTCACGGCGTCGGCGTCGGCGTCGGCAAAAGGTGAGTTAAAAAATTAATAAACAATGGCATACATGATGTTAAGCAATTAAAAATGTTAATGCCATTTCATAAATCAAGAGGCTAAACAAAAGTCAAGTCGGCTCGGCCAACCAGATTCGCCGCTAGACTCCCAGCCCAGCGGGCTCAGCTGCCCATCTAGCCCCCCGATCTATGGAGCTGTGACCAATAGTTGTCGCTCATAAATCGCCAAATAAAAATGGAAAAAAAAATGTCAACCTTAAGGTCATACGGCGGCCATACGCTTCCAATATTAAAATTAAGAGTGTTCGAACCCCATAACGACAATAATCGCAGTTCCAGCTTATTTTTGTCGATTTCTGTTTCTGTTTCTATCTCTGTTTCTATTAGAGTTGTTGGTCTAAATTATGTTTTTGGATACACATCATACTGTCTGGCTATAAAATATGGTCAACGTCAGCGCGCGCTTGTTTCATGGCAAAATATGTTGCCAAATTATAAATTCCATGTTAACAAAATCGTCAACTTTTTTGTGGATACTGTGGGAAAATCATTTTGTTCGTAGCTCCTATGCCTTATGTCTAAGGTCGAATAGACAAACAAACGAAATTTATAAAATAAATAATTCGAATTAAGTTTTGTTTTGTAAATTTGTTGCCTCAACTGTATTTAGCAAATGTTTATATGTAGGCAGCGATTACAATCAGTCAAGCAATTGATTGAAGCCATGATGTACGGACTGTGATTAGGGGCTGGGGCTAACCGGTTTCAGTAGCTTTTCTATGGCAATAGAAAAATAAACTACTTCTTGGAGGCATTTAGAAGTAGAAGAAAGAGCGCGTTCATATAACTCCAATCAATTAAAAAGTGATTGAAGCAATGATGTATAGATTGAAAGGATACGCCGAACTAGCTGAAGTTTGGGTAGAAATTTTTCTATATATATAGTTTTGCAACTGGGGCTAACTTCTAGTAATATTTAATAATATTTATTCTATTCAATATTTATCTTTTACCTTAATCATTTCAGAGCAATCCCTATGGCTTAAAGGACTCGGCGGCTGGCACTGAAATGGGCGCCTGGACCTCGGCTGGACTGCAGCCAACAACGGGCTATTACTCGTACGATCCCATGTCTGCATATGGGTAAGTTATGGAACAGTTTACGATATATACATACACATATGTAGATATGCATATATAAATGATTGTGCTGGCTGTTCGAAGAGTTGGGGCAAATCAAAAGCAATTGTGCGCCCATAATTAATTGTTAAATATATTTGCGAGTACTTCAAATTGATTTGAATTTAATTGCGCGTCGCTGGGGACAGACAGCGAAAGGGCCAGGGACGGGGAGAGGGAGAGGGAGAGGGTCTGACCAGCCAGCCAGCCAGCCAGCCAGACAGAGGCGATAATAAAATTTGAATTGTGAAAATTGCTAGAGCGCGCGAAATTATTTATTTATGATTGCGGCGAAAATAATCGCAGTTAATTGCACGCCACAGTGAGCTGTGTGTGTGTGTGTGTGAGGCACACGCACCAGCAGCAGCGGCAGCGGCAGAATATTGACGTTGCAGCGGACAGTCAACGGACATGCAACTGCAACTGCAACTGCAACTGCCGTCGCGCTTGCCCCATGAACGTTGCGTGCGTAAAGCTCATGAAAGCTGAGCTGCAACAGGGTATGAGACGTCGACTGCGACGGCGACGGCGACAGCGACTGCAACTGAGACTCTGACTCTGACTGAGGCTGAGACTGGGGACCAGGTCTGGGCTTTGGCTATGGTTACGGCTACGGCTCTGGCTCTGGCTCTGACTCTGACTCTGGCTGAGTGAAGCCAGCGCTAGGTGTGAGTAAATGAACGCCATGTTGGCCGCCATATTGAGCGAGAGTGCACACGTTTGACAGACATTTAAAAGAAGAACGGGCTGTGGCCAGAGAAAGAGAGAGAGAGAGAGAGGGATAGTGAGAGTGAGTGAGTGAGTGCGTGCGTCTGTGTGTGGGTGGTTGGGCATAAAGTGCTCTGCCGCACGTCCATTTGGAGCCAATGTCACTTGTCGTGCCTGGCATTATTTGTTTAAAATGTGTGTTCATTGCTGTAAATTGCTACTCACAGATAATAACAACAACAACAACAACAACAACAACAACATGTAATTATAATTGCCAACTAAAATTAAATTGCATGTGCACACACACAAACAGACACACACATACAAATTATATTTTAGATATATATTTATTAAAAAAAAAAAAAAACTTTGGCGACGTGGCTGTTGTTGTTTTTGTTGTTGTTTTTTTGTGTTTCGGTTTTTGTTTGTGTGTGAACAAGAATTCGATTTGTTAACAAGATTATGGGCAGCGGCCGAGCTCGCAGACTCTGGCTTATAAGCCAGCCACAAGCAAACACACACACATACACAAGCATACATACATACGGCCATTCAGTGCAAAAATAGAATGCGTGGCAATTAGCAACAAATGAACGCTTGTGCTCGTCAAATTGTAAAACATTAGAGAACAAAAGCGCACTAAACAAACACACACACTCACACACACAGAGACATACACACCTGCATGCGGCTGCATCCGCCGGTTACGGTCAGCCTACGCGATAATAATACGGCGGGAACTAATCGCCAACCGCGATGTTCGCTCGCTCAGCTTTCGTGCACCAAATTACAGAAATCGTAACATTTGTTTTTAACGTTCATAAGATGCTTAAGCAAATTGCAAATGCAATAAAAACAACATGAATACAACAAATAACAGGAAAAAAGTCAAATGAAATAAAAAAAAAAACCCTACAACGACTATTAAATACCTTGCACAGGTGCGCAAGCTATATTTAGCATGCTTGCTCGTTTTGTTGTCGAAAGCCGATTATAATATTCCCGATTTGTTAGGAGTCTTTATGGGTCGTATATATACAAACATGGTGTTTATTTGTTTGATATGGTATAGCAGTGTATCGTATAGAGTATACAATATAGCATATACTTATAGGTATATACGGCTAGCGCCACATTCCACATTTCACCTTTCACTCATTTGTTTTTATTGCACGTTAATTTGCTTTCTTACATTTTATTTCTTGTTTCTACAATTCTATTCTGGCCTCAGTCTGCTAGACATATAAAGCTCGTAGTGGAACTGTTATATGTTATTTTATTTGAAACAGAATCCATCAAAGCTGAATAAATACAAATAGTCGTTTTTTTTTATAGCTAAAATCATCTACATAATAGTAGGGCAACAAAGACAGAGCAAATCTGTTGACTTCTGAAGCCGAATAATGTGTGAATAGACCATAGATCATATCCATATATGGATATATTGAATATATATTACGATTCCGAATCTATAATTGCTTATGCTAATAAAACTTTAGCATAAGAACTCCAGGATGCTGAAAATATTCCTTAGATATATTCTGTTTCATACTTATATATCATCTTCTATCTTATTATCAAAAACTGCCTAACATAAGTTAACTATAAATTTATATTAATTATAAGAATTTTTCTAATACAAGTTATGATAAAGCCATGCTGAGAGGGCTCATAATATTATTATACATTATTATTTTAGGTCAGAAATCAAAAGAGTTATCCATCAAAAGAGAAACAATTGAGGCATAAGCTTAAAGAGATATTCGCTATATCATACTCAATACATATTACTCTAACCATTAACAAAAGCGATTTACCTCCCCCTCGAAATGCATTATCCGTTTTACATAGTTGCAAAACTTTTACAAAAGCTTTTTAACAAAATTTAATAGGATTGAATTTGTCTCTTTGGTTAAGTTTGGCAAATCGATAGCTTTAAGCGCCAGCACTTACATCCTTTTGGCAGACTTTCGACTGGGGCGGGCGGGCAGGCGGGCAGGCAGACGAGCTGACGGGCAACTTACTTACGAGCCGCACTGTGAGCGAACAAATTTGCGAGTGCCCAACGTCCTTGTGCCAGACAATAATAGCAAAAACTCAAACATCAACTTCGACGCTGCATAAAAATCGTGCACATTTCTTCTGGCACGACGCGCTTCTTCTTTTTGTTGTTGTTGTTGTTGCTGTTGGTTTTTTGTTAGATTCAGCTTACCGCAAAGGGAAAAAGAAGAGAATAAAAATGTGCAAAACCAGTAAAGGATGCGCTGAATGGAAATGGGGGCAGGACAACGACACCGACGAGTCCACAGCAGCTTCCGAGGCTGGCAGCACAGTTTCCTTCTTTATCTTGTTGTAAAATTCACCGCACAAACTGTTGATTCTGCGGCACCATAAAAATCCCATGAAAAATTAACAAAAAAAAAAAAGGAGTCTGAAAGGGAGAAGAGGAGAAAAAAAGAAACTGCTGTCGGCTCTCTGGGGAGCTGTTGCACAGATGAGTTGCAGCTGGATATACGCATGGCTGGGGGTGGCTTAATTTAGCTAGCAGAGCTTTGGACCAGGGCAGATGTGGGTGAAGGCGAGCTGGATAAAAATGCAAACGCAATAACTGGGCTCCGGCTCGGCTCGGCTCGGGCTAGTAACTCCAGCTCCTGCTCCTGCTGCTGCTTCTCCTGCTCCTGCTCCGGCTCCAGCTTCTGCATCCGACTCGGTTTCCCAGTTGCATACCCAAACCCAAAAAGTTGACCATACGCTTATGGCGTTGTCGTCCTCGTTATTGTTGAGTGTTGTTCTCATTGTTGCTGTTGTTGCAGTTGTTGTTGTTGTTGCTGTGCGCTGTTTCACAACTATGTTTTACAATATTTTGACGTTGTACTACACTGGAGGTGTGGCATCTGTGGGTGGTGCCGAGCTCTAGCTCTGCATATGAAAGCATCAATTTAAATTGTTCGCATTTTTAATGAATTTTCATGTTTGTTCGCTGTAGCGCAGTGTAATAGAAAAAAATACATGCCTTGACCATTACACTAACCAGTTTATCTCTCCCTCACCCACTCTCTCTATCAGCTATGGAGCCAGCTACGATTTGGCTGCACGCCGGAAGAACGCCACACGCGAATCGACGGCCACGCTGAAGGCGTGGCTGAACGAGCACAAGAAGAACCCATATCCCACCAAGGGCGAGAAGATCATGCTGGCGATCATCACAAAGATGACGCTGACCCAGGTTTCGACTTGGTTTGCGAACGCGCGTCGTCGCCTCAAGAAGGAGAACAAGATGACCTGGGAGCCAAAGAATCGCACGGATGACGATGACGATGCTATGGTGTCGGACGATGAGAAGGACAAGGATGATGTGGAGTCCAGCAAGGATTCGCATGGCGGCAGTTTGGCCAAAGGTAGTCGATTGGTACAGGTGGTCCAGGCAATTGTAGCTGAGCTTTGCTTTTCTTTCCCTCTCTCTCCCCTCTTGCAGACGTGGCCAAGGATGAGGAGGACCTCATCGACGAGGACCAAAAGAGCCTCGGCCAGGCGAACATTTTGCGTGCTGGCTTCGGCTATCCATCGGGTGGCTATCATGGCGGCAGCGGAAGCAGCCATCCGGCTGCGTATAATCCGTATCATCATCACCATCAACATCCCGCCTATTACCAGCCGCAGCAGACGGTGCTGCCGGCCGCCTTCCATGCGGGTGAGGGCGGCCTGGGCATGGCCAGCAAGCACAGCGAGCATAGCGATCCAAAAAACCAGCTAGGCCGGGACTGTGGCGTGCCGATTCCAGCTACGAAGCCCAAAATCTGGAGCTTGGCCGACACAGTTGCCTGCAAGACCCCGCCACCGGCATGCATGGGCCCCGGGCAATTGATGCCACAACAGCAGCAGCAGCAGCAGCAGCAGCAGTCTATGCAGCGTCATCTGCATCCGCAGTCCCAGCAGGAGGGTCAGGGCATGGCTACCTCCCAGGTGCACCAGCACCAACAGCAGCAGCAGCAGCAGCAGCAGCAACAGCAGCTGCAGATGGAGCAACAGCCTCTGGCGATGGGCAGCCACCTGTTCAACGGCACGCCCTATGTCAGGGCGCATACCACGGCCTACGGGGGTTTTCTAGGGGCTACGACGCAGCAGCTTCATACTACGAGCACGAACAGTGCGGTCCCGTTACACAGTTACAGTCCCAGTGGCCTGCACAGCAGCAGCAGCTCCAACGGCACACATACGCCTACCATCCCTACTACGGCAAACCCAAGTCCGAGCGAGGCCATGAGATTGGGGTTGGGGCTGGGCCTGGGCCTGGCCGAGTCGCCGGGATCGGGGCCCTACCCAGCGGTGCGTCAGTCGCAGCCATCTCAGTCCACAGCGAGTCAGCGGGCGATGGCGATGGGGTTTCCCGAAGCCCAACCCGATACTCCACCCCAAACTCCGCCGAATATGAAGGTGCTGAGCGGAGCTTTGAGCCTGCTGCCTACCGCTTCCCAAATCCCTATGACCGCTACCTGTCGCAGCAGTAATGCCGCCTACAGCAATCCCGGCTGCGGCTACCCCATGAATTTCTCCACGCGCCTCAACGACTACGAGTACCCTGGCAGCCACAGCAGGGACGACTACAGCAGCGGCAACAGCAGCGCCAGCAGCAGCTCCTCCTCGCCCCATCTGCAGCGTACGGCGGACAACATGTTCAAGCCGCTCTTCAAGAGGTACACTCACTCAAAATAGTCCATGCACATGTACAGTAAATGACTTTTAAATCTCCCTTAGCCTGACGTCCGTCTAGAGAGTGGGACTGAAGACCCCAATGTATTTGCAATATCGTATATACACACACGCGCACACACACACACATGTATATAACATAATTTAGGTAAGATTTGCAATTGACATAAATTTAATCTCTACAGTTATTTCCATTGAAGTCTATTTATCTCCGCAGATTTCTGGGCTCGTGCAACAACGTAATTTGATTGTGTAATATTTAACACTTAATATAAATATATAAACACACGCATATACATACATACATATATAATATATACCACATTGGTACATAAGTACCAAAACTACTAAAACTTAATAATAATATTAATAATAATAATAATAATAATGATAATAATGATTATATGAATAATGAAAAGCCGTGCATTGTCTTAAACTATATCTGATGTAAGCATTATAATAGGTTCAGCTTCTTTTATAAACCGCATTGTAATTGTATACAGGCACATTTAAACACTTAGCATTAAGATTATAAACTGTGATAAATTTTACATTGTTTAACAGACTTCAACTTAAAAGAAAAAAGAAAAAGAAGCAAATGCAAATAAATAATAGTTCAATAGTTCTCTAAAAATTCATAATATTAAAAAATTAATTTAAAAATTCGTTCAATATAAAATAAATCTTTGTAATCCTAACAAATATGGCGTTTTTCTTGCTGGTTGGTGTTTTTTTTTTTTGGGTATATAATATATGAGAGGTGCAAGTAAGAGTTCTAGTGATGAAATCTTAGTGAAATTATAATCAATAAATGAGATCTTCGAAAATATGGAAAAAATTAAAGAAAACTCTTAAGGGAATTCAATATAGATAATCTTTACAATATACCTTGGATTATTTTTGTTGCAGCTTCTTCAATATAAAATAATTTTGAGTCGCAGCAGAAGTATATGTTAGGGAAAATCTACACTCAATTTTCAGATAGCTCGAGTCTTTAAGAAATGATATGCAATTCTTATAGATAACACTCTACATAGCCAGTTGAACTGGCTGCCTTTGAATGTGCTACAGTCTAGCTGAAAAGTTTTCATGGAAATCACAGCTAATTACCTTTACAACGCTGCAGTTTTTCTCTTTTGCTGAGTGAAATTAACATAAATTACATATTATAATTCATTACATCGAGCCATGTACCCAAATGTCATTTGTAGCTGAGCTGAAAGGCAGAGACATGTACATTAAAAAAAATATATATCGCATTAATGCAAACGAGCTGCAAAAAGTGGAGGGGCTAATAGAGAGTGGAAAGCGAGCTACTTGAATGCAATTTAATGTGCATTGTGTACTACATTTGGGGATTTGCAAATGAGCTTTACGAGAGTGGAGGGCTTTCCATAGAATGCAAAACGAAGATGAAAACCAAAGCTGGCCTTAAATTGATGTCAAGTATTTAATAATGAGCTCCTCTCTATTTAAAGTTAAGCTTTGCTAGTGCCCGAACAGCTGTTCTGAAGGCTTACCGAACGGAATACCCCTATACATACATATACATATATATACAATGAGCCACAAGCCCTATTGTAGTGCGAAGCGAGGTTTTGGCACACGGCCACGATAAATTACGCGACAGAGAAAACGTTTGCTGTCAAACTCTACAACTTGGAGTCTCTCTCGCTCTGTCTGTGTGTGTGTGTGCAGGGAGGCTGGTGTTTTGCAGGGGGGAGCCGAACAATTTGTAACGACTATCGGCATTTGATAAATTAACATTCAGCAGTTTCTCGATTATGCAACAAATTGTCATTTGAATTGAAATTGACAGCCGCTGAAGGCAATAACTTGCGATAAATTTCGACGTATTTGGCCGATGACGATGACGATGTAAGTTGAGCTGATTAACTTGGTTTTAGTTTGACACACTTTACATAGATAGACAAGTCTTTAAGTGGTACGTAACGCCGCGTGCAGTCCATAATACAAATTTCTTAAACGGTTTCTGTATGTAATCCTCTTTAACTCCCGCTCTATCTCCCTCTCTCTCTCTCTCTCTCTCTCTCTCTCTCTCTCTCTCTCTGTGTGTGTTTTAAGCTATCAGCGGGATATTAGTTCCGTTCCCATAGTTCCCATAATGCAGCCTTATGCGCTTTACGAGTTGTTTTACAATGCTAAACGACCTGCAGTGGGCATAAAATTTCCCATTACAAATGCGGCCAATCAGTAAGCCGGCTAAATTAATCGCATCACATGCCATCGCCACAGTCAGCCAGCCAGTCAGCCAGCCAACAGGCCAGCTAGCCGGCCAAGTCCAGATCCTGCGCTTCGTATAGCGATCTCATTTATGGGCCATAAACCATAGTAGCTGCAACGTCTTGGGGCTGAGCTGGTTGTTGCAACCGCAACGGCGGCAGTCGTCGGCCGGCGCTCTTCGGTCGGCAATCGGATTGAGCATTGTTTTTGTGGATCGGTCACCAGCGGTGAGGATATACGACAGTTAACTTATCTTGCATCCACTTAACGTCTCGCGGCAATAAATCAATCCAATGCTCAAAATCACGTTGGCAGCCAGAAGGCGAATTAATCACTTTGAAAATTGTTACCCATTTGGAAACTTGTCGCATTAACTTCCCAGCTGCATGCAACCCGTTTCGTATAAAAAAAATACACACACACACACATACACATATACACATATATGTGTATGTATTGCTATTGTATATATATTTATATATAGAGAGAGACCAGTTGGTCGATCGAAACGTGTGTGGGCAATCCTTCAACAGCATGTGAAAATCGTGGTTATTTATGATTGACAGTTTTAGGGACTATTTGATATTAGAGAGCTATTATTTAAAGGGCTCAAAGTGGATGTGTTTAGATAAATGCTAAGCATAAGAGCAGGGCGAAGCTATGTAGATCAGTATCGCACATATGACAAATTCGTGTATATAAGAAGGTTTCTTGAAGCATTGAGACTTTTAAGATTATAGAATTTTTTCTTTCACTTGAAGAACACATTTAAATTGAGGAATATTAGAGTTCCGTTAAAGAACAGAAGGAGGCGTGGCCACACCCATAAAGTATATTTATATTGTTTACACAGATTTATAGACTAGGTTATGAATCGTTCATAGCCTTCCTAGAAAGGCAATATATATTCTAGTGTAAGCTGGGATTAAGTTTAGTTAATATAAGTAATGTGAAATAAATTTTTGTAACAAGAAAAATGATCTAAAAAATAAATTTAACACCAAAACGTAAGCCCGTTAGAAATCCTTGCCATCCTCACTCAGAAAATTCCCCCAGCAATCCACAAGTTCTCTAAGCCCTTATCATATTTATCGCAATAATAAAAACCTTTCAACAGCTCAAACAAACAAATTTCGTCTGGCTTGTCGGTGCTCCGAAATGTCTTGCATTCATATCGTATATTTGGATATTTGGCTAGCAAATTGCTTAAATACTTGTGCCTATTAAAACAATTAGTCACTGCTGCTGCTGCTGCTGCTGCTGCTTCGGCTAAGGCCACATGGAGAAGTTTTATTAAATTTTCACAAATTTTCATATTCATCGAGACTATTCACACTCAATTATAAACATACCAAAGAACACAAATTTGCCGAAAATAATTAAAGTAAAATTCCAGTAGATGAGTTCTCTCTCTCTCTCACTCTCTCTCTCTGTTTGTAGTTGGGAGTTGCCGAGACGTTAGATGTCTAAGGGCTGTGTCAGACCCAACCAAAGGGGAGGCCAACCCACTGGCGAGGATGGCCTGCCCAAGATTCAAGATGCTACAAGAATGCAAAGTGTCATTTAAGTGAAACAAGACGAGAACAAATATACAGACACTGCCAGTCAGTCGACTTGGCTAGGGCTTGGGTTTGGGCACCACAAGGAGGTCCGGTCTGTCAGAGGCCTCTAGTTCAATGTGTGCGTGTGTGTGTGTGTGTGGTGTGTGTGTGCTCATGTCGTTGGCTGGCAGTGCGTTGCATCCTTAGCATCCACGCAGCTTGCTTACGCAGCCTCTATAAATTATTGCTGCTGCTTGTCATGTACGGAAATCCTTGTGTCAGTGTAGCCGAAATGCCAGGCTCTCTGCCATTGACAGAGCACGGCGGGCATGGCACGGCACGGCATGGCAAGGCAAGGCAAGGCAAGAGATACGTTTTCAACAAGATTAGAATTTCGTTGCAACACAACACATCTCGCAACTATAACAATTAATATCCTGGGCAACTGCTGCCGTCGAGCCATGGCCATGCATTGCGTCTGCGCACATCGGGGCGTATGCTTGATGCCGTATGCTAATTTAGCCCGCTCCCCGATTCTGCACTCGACACACGACTGTGTTTGAGTTATTAGCTAACGACTGCGTACATGCCAAGCCAACTATATTACCAAACTTGTTTCAATGCAGCTGAATGGGCCGCTAATTAAATTGATAATATACTTGAGCTTAAGGCGTTGGAAAATAACAATTGGAAAAGGAAGGAAAATTGTAGGTAAATAATGTTAAGTGAAGAGAAAACAAATTTAAGAAGAGGCTATAAGTCTGTAATGCTTATTTAAATTCATGAGATTTGCATAGAAGGGTGATCGCTTGTATAATGATATAATTAGACAACCGATATAAATAAATAACCGAAACATTTTGAAAGCTGAACGTTTACTGTATGAGAATTGCATAGAAAGGCAATAGCTGACTTAATAAAATAAGCAGGCAGATAAAGACAAATAGATGATGAAAGGTCTTTAGCAAAACGCATCTCCTCTTACACTAAAACTGATCTCATGAGAATTACACAGAAGGGCGACATTCATTAACGCAGACACTTAAATTAAATTAATAGCTCCTCTTTTCTGCTCTTTTTGTTATAGATGCTAATCAGTTAGATAGCTCCAAGTTCAGATACTAAATCTTATTTTAAGATACTTTTTGTCACTTTCAATTGATCATCGAACCGTACTTAGCCTCTAGCTTGCCCAACCTGTGCCGCGCCGCTGCTGAGGCGATTCATTAATTAAATCTGAACATGAAGATTTCTACTTGACCGTATTTGCTTATGGACGCCTCGGCCTAAAGCCTTCTCTAATGGACGTACATTGTTGGCCATAAATCATGACCACACGTGCAACTGCTCACTGTCTACCTTAGAGTCGAAATTGAAGAAATACGGAATTAAACGCCAAGCGAACGACTAAAAATACTCATTTACAACGATGTCAGACGCCTACAAAATGTGGGACCCATGGCCACCTTTGCGGAACCGGGTGGTGCGCTTTTTGACATCGACATGAACACACAGACAAACACAACACACACAACACACACACGTACAGAGAGTGAGGGAAATGTGAATTCAGACAACTTTGGTTTGATAAGATGAGTAAAAATAATTATGGCCATTAGGCGACCAGGCACTGGAGGTCTTGCCTAGGCTGCCTGCCTCTGCGGAGATCGCTTGGCTAGGCTATGACAGTGAAGCATCATTAGCATCGATTGGCTGCCCAATTTTAGTGGTAAAACTATGTATATGAACAGTCTATAAAAATTTGAATATAGCCAAGTTATAGCTCCTCCATGCGATTCTCATAAAATCAAATTAGGCTTCTGTGCTGCAGTAAAAGATTGGAATTTCTTTGAATTTATTTAAAACTATTGAGGATAAATAGTCTATACATAGTAATATAGGATATGATATTGTATATGATTCTCAGGATCTGCAGGCTCTATGGGATTAACATTAATCTAAAGTATTTTTCAGAGTTTAGTTCAGCAAAAACTATGGTTGATATAAGGCCTAGCCGAGTTAAGGTTTTCCACATTTTCTTGGACTTTTCATTGTTACAGAACCTTATTTAGTGGCCATTTGAAAGCGGTGTTAATACCTATTTTGGTTTTGTTTTGAATTTTGATGTCTTTTGTATTATGTAAATCAGCGCAGGGCTAATAAATATTAATGAGTGAAATAAACTCATGCTCATGTTGTCGTCGCCACGAAGTCTACGAATATAGTGGTATCGAACGTTAGTTTTTCGTCGAAGTTTTTCACTGGAAATGACCCTTGAGGCACTTTGGGGCCAGCATTTTATGAACCGGCGAGTGAGTGAGTGCTTCTCAGATCTGGTGGAGAGGAGCAGGTATCTTAGATGCCCTATCAAATTTCGTTATCCACTTGGCGGTCTAATTAACATGACAAAGAAATGTCACTTTGTTGAATTTATGGCATGGCACTTGGGTGCTCCGCTTGTTGTGTTGGCCTGGCTCAAAAGAGGCTGGCAGGCTGCAAAGTTGCAGATGGCTAAGATAGTATTTACGATGCCGTTTGATTGGTCTTCCAATCGATCGCCTTGTGAAGGCGGCTCAAGCAGAACAACCAGAAAATTATGGGAGAGTGAGAGAGTGAGAAAGGGAGAGAAAGACTATGCTAGGACAATTTCATTGTCGTTAAAACAGCTAATTTTATTATTCCGCTGACATTTAGCATCCACACACACACACACAGAGAGACACGACTCGGCCAGACGTTGTGGACCCGCAGTCCAAGGCAGTTGTCTTATCTTGTTAAAGTCCGTTAGGCTATCCCATCATTTGTTGCGCTTTCTGTCTATCTCTTTCTCTGTCTCTGTGTCTGTCTCGGTGTGTGTTTGAAATAAATTTAAATTGTGTTACCGATTTTTAATTCAACTCTAGATTATGCGTTTTGTTAGACGATTTCTCTTATCTTAATGCGCTCGCTTGTGCATTCTAGTTTGTGGAGACACAGCGTCTGGCCTTGCCAGGGCGTGGACTCACACTCCACATACATACCTATACAATATACATATATACAAGTCTTTTTATTTATATATTTGTATTTGAGCCGTGCAGTGCATTGTTTAATGGAATTTTCTTGTAATGCGTGCTGAAATTGGATTTTAAAGTGCGGGTCCAACATATAATTTGTTTGTTAATAGTTTCGAAATGCACGCGGCTGCACATGCACCGGCTCATGCACCGACACGTCGCCAATATCGACCAGATTGTATCCCATAGCCCGGTATTCCGTGTGTCCGTGTCTGGCCGGGACTGTTTACATGGCTGCCCAGTGCATATCTGCCCATAAAATGGCCTGTTGTTGCTTAAATCGGGCGTAAGCGAATCAATTCTCATTTTAATTTATTGACACAAACACTGTCGCCCAGTCCCCACTACCCACTACCCACTCTCCACTGCACCAGCTCTGACTCCGGCTCTGGCGCTGGCTGCGGCTCTGGCTCGATGAACATTGCACCAATTATACAATAACTCGACTACAATACAATTTGCATTCAGCTGCAAATTGGAACTGTCCGCCGTGCTGCCGTGTCGCCGTGCCGTGTCGCCGTGCCGTGCCATGCCGGGCCAGGCCAAGAAGGCAATGCCATCGACCGATTTTCATTTAATAAATGCGCATACGCCCGGTGGGCTTTTGACTTTGGCCTGGCAATGCAGCATTACGGCAAATAGGAACATTAACTGCAGGCCCAAGCATGCGGGGCAGATACACAACCACACACACACACGCATGCACGCACACGCACACACTTTTGCGGCTGGCCAGAGTCAGATGCGGTAACGGTACATGCACCCACTTACAGCATACCATCCACGTCCACTGTCCTGACCCGCGTCCTGTGCCCAGGCAATAATTATTTATTGAATTTATGAATGTTCGCTTCATTTTATATCGCGGACTTAAGCGTTGTCCAACACCAGCTACAGTAATGGATCCATGTTCGCTCCAGCTCTGAGTTATGGCACCTAGCTGCAGCTGCAGTTGGAGCTGGAGCTGGAGCTGGTGGATTGATGCTGCTTGTAATTGTTTTTGGTTCTGTATTTGTTTATCTGGCATTTGAAATTTGTTTTTTTAGATTGTTAAGTTTTTCAGCTACATTAGAGGGATACCTAAATTTAATTTTTATTAAATATTTATTATTTAATTGTTATCCATCAATATTTATTTGACATTCTTGAGGAAACCCAACCGAAAGATCTTGTTTTTTACATGTGTGTAAATAAGTATATAGTCTATGTTTTATGTATGCAAATACATCTATCTAGTAAGTAATTATGAAAGTAATTATGTTAGTATGTTTGTGAGTGCTTGAGTGTGCGTGTGTGTGTGTGTGTAGACACTTATGTGTATGAGTATGGAACAAATGATTTGAGTGCCATGTGTCAATGTCGCAGCTGAGCAGAAGATAGAGAGAGTGAATGAGTGAGAGAGAGAGAAAGAGAGAGAGAGCGACTTCGAGTCGCGTCCACAGACGACAATCGGCAGTTGGCAGTTGCCTAAAATGCAGGTCTACATAATTAATGATTGCTTTTAAATTGAGCCAACTGAAAGACAGAGAGAGAGAGAGAGAGAGAGAGAGAGAGAGAAGCTGAGGACTTGTTGTCAGCGGAGAAAAATGATTTTTTACTGCATAAGCATTTGCACTTGCTCGTAATTAGTTAACGTTGTCAGCTGTGGAGCTGAGTGTGGCATCAATTTGCTTAAATCGATATGAATTAATTTTAACAGTTTTATATGTTTACAGCTAATCGGGCAATGCCCAAAGATAGTAGATAGTAGGCACAAATAGATCAAAAGCACTCTATTCAGCATAAGCATTAGGGAAATAAATTCAAATGGATACATTTTGTGTGGACAGCTTCGTGGAAGAGTGAAGACTAATTACCTGGACGACATCCGGGGAGATTGGGCTAAATAAAGACAGACCGACTGTATATGCATGTACATCTCTCATATTTATTTCTATATATTCTATTTGGTTTATTTTTACTCACGCCCGACGCAGGAGCTGCGCATTACATCAACTTAATCACTAATTACTGTGTTACGCATAAATAAATGTGCCCACTCTCGAGGGGCGCTCGACATGGAAATTTTTGTGGTGTCGCACTTCTCTCGACTCTGAAATTTGCAAACTAATCTGCCATTTATCACGGCCCTGGCGACAGGTATCCACTTGATAGGTCGACCCGCAGGCGGAGGCGAGGGCGGAGGGCGGTGGCCGGAGGCAGAGACTGAGGCTATGGACTTGGACTCGACGCATTTGAATACGCGAATTCGCACATGGAGTGCATTGCGCAGGGAACTCTTGAAAATGATTTATTTTTGATAAATTGCCAGGGTCTACGCCGTACGCTTGCGCTTAATTTTGCAAATGATTTACACGGAATGACACGGAATTTCATTTCGAAATACGCTATTGCCCAAACTAGCTGGGTGGCAAGCCCATGAATCTCCCGAAGAACACGGACTACACTCCATGTGACAATGTCTACAATTTATTAAGTCAACATTGCTGGAGTTTGTTCCTGTAATTAGATCATCAGAGTCCATTTGCAGCTGTGGGGATGCAATAGACTATATTTGTATGTGTGGCGAAATGGGGTATATTCGTTTTGTAGAAGAAATGCTGCAGGGAGTGGGAGAAGTTTTGATTGAAGATCGAGAGACTTGAGATTTTGCATTGATAAACTTATCTATACTCATTCTATAAGGTATTTGGATATTCCAGTTATGTGCTTTGAGAATCGAAAATCAACATTTGAGTAGCCATAGGATTAGTTCTTTATTATCTCAGGAGTACCTTTATAATTTTAAAAGACTCCCAAATTGATGGTGATCCAAGTAATGCCTAAAATATTTATGCAACATGTTGACTAAAACAAAAGAAAAGTTGGCAATTCTAACATTTATCATTTTCCTTCATTGATTCCTTTACAGGCAAATTAATCAAATCATTCTAAAGCTAATTATTTATTTATGCAAAACCTCAATTCATTTTGCAGACTGTGCCTAGCTTTAATTCTCGGAATTTTCGCATATACATAGAATAACATTAGATCATGAGCTCATTAAGCTGAGCTTCGGCTGCTGAGTCAATTTCCGAAATTTCATTGTTTTTATGCTTTATTGTTGTATTGATTTATATTAAAACGATGGAGAATTATTGCTTGACTGGAAACGAAACTTGTTTCGTTTCGTTTGTCCCAGTTTACCTTGGCAATTTGTCAGGCTTTCGCACTTTTGTTGAGCAGTGTAAGCGCCTGAACAATGCAATTTATTTGATATGTTCGAGTTATTCTCAAGAGAATGTGGTTCAACTTTGTTTGACTTTAAATATGAAATGCAGAATGGTCAGGTTGTGTGTGTGTGTGTGTGTGAAGAACCCACCTTAATGTGTATATATATAATGTTTTATGTGTACTTACTCCCAATTAAACCCAATCAACTCGAGCATGGCTGCCCTCTAGAGAGACTCAACTTTGACTCTGTTGAAATATTTAAATTTATTTTGCTACAAGTCATAGAGAAGGTGTTGTATGAAAGTAAACTTAATGGGAAGACTGAGTCAAGGAAGTTCGAATCTATTTCCAGTACGTGATCGAAATTTCCGATAGATTTGATGTTCCATTCAGAAGGCAACAGATACCGAAATCGTGGTGTGAAACTGAACTGATTTGGAGTGATTTGAGTACATGCAGTAGCCACTGTGTCGTGCTGCTGCTGCTGCTGCCTGTCCACTGGCAGCTGTCCATGCCAAGCAGCTACAGCTACTTAGTCATATAATTGCCTTATGCCAGCTCGAAACGTGGGCCACTTATCACGCGCGATAATAGGAGTGTGAGTGAGCTAGTGTGTGCGTGTGAGTGTGTGTGTGCGTGTGAGTGTGTTTGAAAAACCAATTGGAAATTAGAAATCAGCGTCAATCGGTGCGGCAATCAATCGTGACTGTTGTTGTCGAAATGCCGACAAAGGAGCAACGCACGCGCGGGGCAAAGGCCCACAATTCAGGGTAAGGGCTACGAATCTGACTCTGACACCAGCCACGCTGCCATCCTAGACGGCCTCATCTGGCCAGAGAGCTGTAGCCCCAGTCAGAGCCGGGTCCGGGCACTTGAACCACAAAGAGCACCGATTTGTTGATTTGTTTTGAAAAGTGAGTAAATATGTTTCCATTTATGAATGTTTGGAAAATGTGTTCGCTGTGTGCGCTTCGCTTTTTTTTCTCCCCCCTTCCCCGACTTTTTTCTACCTTTGTTTGAGCAGCAATCCCATTTTGAAGTGGTCGATAAGATGCCAGGTGCTGATACGTTATCAGCTCAACTGATAGCAGCTCGCAACGTTGATTGGCGCTGGTGGTGGTGGTGGTGGTGGTGTCAGTGGTGTCAACACTCACTCACTTTGTGCACCCACTCAATGACGACTCCACTTTGTCTGCCATCATGCACAAACAATTAAAATGGTTGCAATTTGCTAACAAAATCTTTGCTGGGACCTTGTCCAGGGCTCAGGCCGAAATAACAAATTTATTGAAAGCAATTTGCATGGAATTGTTTGCCTCTGCTGTGTGACTTTCATCATTTGTTCTCTCGCATACGATTTTATTTTATTACTTTTATGTATGCACGCATTGATGCACAAATTTAAGAAGATTCTGTATGGCAAACACACACATGTGTGTCTCTGCATCTCTTTCTCTCTCTCTGTCTCTCTCTCTGTTTGTGTGTGCCACATACTGAAAAGCGACAATTTCATGTCCAATTGCTTTCCAGGTGACATGAAACAACACTTAAGTAAGAGGAAGCAAAGCTGAGTGGAGTGGAGTGAGGCTCAAGGATGGGCTGAGAGAGCTTGCAACTCCCATTCGTGCAGCTGGCGCTGTTTCTCGTGCCCACACACACAGAGAGTCACACATGCACACTGAGAGATTTGTGTGTGCGTGTGGTCCTACCTGATGCCAAGGAGCACTATTATCTGGTAACGCTACAATCTACATTTAAATTGTATTCAATATAATCTGCATGTTATGTGCACTGGCACAAAAATGAACGAGTTATTGTTTTTCTTTCCTTCCTGACGAAATGAAAATAGAATGTGAGCTCTGTGTGCGTGTGTGTGTTTGAGCGTGTGTTTCTTAAATGAATCGCAGCATCTGCAAAAGTTCACATAGAGCAAAGTGAAAAGTGCTCTTAGAGTCGTAGTTCAGCTCAGCTCAGTCTCTGTGGATTTTTGGTCGTGGCGCCATCGAGTGCTATTCGTGTCCAGTCGTAGGTATTATTACCACGATCTGCCACTTGGATCTCAAGGGTCACTCTCAGCTCTCAGCGATCTTCGCCAAAAACATGTGCGCTTAGACTGCATTCCGACTCCATATGCATTCCTTGGCTCTCTGTCGCTCTGTGGCATACATTATAAATGACAGCGCGTTAACACCCCCCGAAAAAAAAGGGAAAATACGAGTGAAGCCTCGTCTTACAAGAATTCCAGCAAAATGGGCTGATCTTTCATAAATTAGAATGCGACCAAGTGCCTGTGGAATTTCAAGTGACTCGCGGCATTCGATTTCATTCCATTTCGAATAGACTTGTTTGTTTTTTGTAACACTCCAAACACACATTTGGTTTCGTGTGACGAGCCTAGATGCTGGGCTGGTTCTACGAAAGATCTATGGAATTTTAAGAAAGTAATTCTCTAATGCGTAAATCAAAAGGAATTTGTTTTTGGCATATATAGAAAGCATATAAAAGTTAATATTAATTCTCTTCATAATTACTTGATATTTATTTGAGCAATAATGTGATTTAGACTATATATAGTTAATTTTCGAAACATATTAATTGGGGTTTGCCCAGCGTGATTTATATTTTGAAAACATTTGCGAGCTCGCATGAGAAGGTTGAAACACGAGTGCCTGCTGACAGCTCGCCAAAAAAATATTACTAATAAATATAAATAAAAAACGCCATTTGTTTGAATGCATTTGTTAACATGCAGAATACAGAATAAATTAATTTTATTGCAAACTGGTTTCTATATATATTTTTAAATATTTGCTATATATAACGATAATCTTAACTTTCATCAGATTTCAATTGTTCAGTTATTTATCAACTCAAAAATAAATATAATAATAATTATTTAATTTTATAATTTATTAAAAAGTCATAGCAGTTTATTAAGCATTCAATTTATTTTATTTCATTTAAAAATATTATGTTGATGCCTAATTAATAATTTCGTTTGGCTGTGCTATAACTAGCTACACACACAAACATATATAACAACAACAACATCGACTGCCAGGAGTTGCGGAAGAAACTCACAAAGTGTGCGAAGCCTTTCGATCGCAGTCCGCCATAAAAATATTTCCAACGTTACACACAAAACAAAACAGAAAAGAGAGCGCACAAAACGAAGAGGGGAAGCGCAAGCACTGGAATATGCTTGCCTTGTGACGACGAGTGCAGCTGCCTTTCATTCCAGTCGGAGGTGGGCGTTGTCGTTAGCAACACACGCACACACACACACACACACAGAGCACAACGAGCACACATAGCGCTGTCTCGCTTGCGCCCATGCTCAGCAGGGCCGTGTCAAGAGAGACGGCATATGCGCTGCGCTCTCTCTGGTTGGAACGACAGCTAACCAGAACATTAATGTGCTCGCTCCCCCAACTACAGACGCCATCTAGCGCTCTCGCTCTCTCTCGCTCACGCCGTCGTCGACAGCGCGTCGGCCTTGTGTGCCCCTTGGCCGGGCTGTCTCTGACATCGGGCAGACCAGTTTGTGTTTAAACGCGAATAGGCATAGGCGCACATCCCAGCGGTGCCTTGTCGACGGACTTCAAGCCCGTTCGTTCACAGCGAGAGAGAGAGGCCACTGACAGGTTGTGGAACTCGTTTCAGCCGTCGATCGCTGCAATTGCCGTAAATAACAAAAAAATATTCTCCATGTGTTTGTGCAATAGACGTAATGCGTGAAGCCTCGACGTGTCCATAAATATACGAAAAATATACTAACTAAGCAAATACAAATTAAGAGCAACCAATAACAGTGCCGGCGATCATCTAAAGCAACTGTAACCGTAACAGCAACAGCAACAGCAACAGCAACAAGAAACATCTAGTAAACAGCAACACATGTTATTGTGACTAACTAGCGCGACCTTTGGGTCGGTCCGTGTGCAGTCCGTGTTGAAGTGAGGTTCGGGAACTCAAATACGTGACAAATACGTGAATAAATAGTGTCCAGCATCAGAGGACGATTTGTCGGTTGTTCGCAACAGCTGCAAAGAGCCAAAGTCAATAAAAAACAACAACGACAAACAACAACAGCAACAACAGCAGCAAAAACCATACAAAAGTAAAAGAATAAAACGCAAAGTCACAACAAAACAAACAAAACATTTTCCGGCTCCGGCGACATTAACAGAACTGCTCGACATCGACAATTTGTTTTATCAATTTTCAACAAGGCCAACAACACAGCACCAACAACAACAACAACAACAACAATAGCCAACAAACCAACAAACAACAAAAGCGCCCAGAGTGCTTAGCCGCGCTCGCGCCAAGCACGCACGCCACCGCCACGAACACCACCAGCACCACTAACAACATCAAACCATCTCCAGCTCCATATCCACATCCACATCCACATCCGCGTCCGCATCCATCTTCAGCTCCACCCAACACCCACTACCCAACCCCTTGGCAAGTGCTCGCCCAGCATCCGCCTGCTCCAGCTTCCTCAGCGTCCTTGCAGCGCGCCGGCACCCCCCACAGTGAGCACTCGCACTCGCGGCCTGCCGTAGCCGTAGCCAGTTCCCGTTAGCAGCTCTGCGACAAAGACGAACGCGACAATGGCTGCATATGCGCAGTTTGGATATGGTTACCCGTCGGCAAATCAGGTAAGCGAAAAGCAAATGCCAAACGAACTTGAATGGGAATCTAGATAGCAACGGAGAGGGGGAGGGAGAGAGAGTTGGGTATTTGCTTATGATGAATATCAATATACGGCATTTGCATATGTTGGCTATTTATCAAAATAATAGCACTGGGCGATAAGATTAGCTGATTCGTTATAGTTTTTGCTTTAGTTGAGAGTTTAGGGCATTCGAATTCTCGTTTTATGATACAATGGTAATATCTTATGGATTAGCATTTTATAAAAACAAGAGTGAATAAATTGCTATTAATATAATATAATATATTATATTATATATTTATTTTTAGCATCTAGATAAGGCATATAATATAATAATAATACAACACATTTAAGCCAAAGCAAGTTTAACTATTTAATATTTGCTAAACTAAACTAAATAGTTCTTAATATATTTAAAATTGATCAGCGCAAAAATGGCAGACTTTTATTAGATTTCATATATGATAAATTGGTTGTCTTCACGAATGAAATGAAACTTATATTTATATTTGAGCAAGGAACTATTTATTTTTAGTGGAAACTTTGGGATTTCTACTTAGAAACTTGTATGTTTCTTGAATTTTATTTAAAATATAATTTCAATAATAAGCTAGAAATTTCAAATATATGTTCATAAATTATACACTCTCATAACATACGATTATTCTTGTATTAGATGATCTGATCATAACCAAATTTCTATACGCTTTTACTGAATATTAAGGAAAATAACTAAATTTTTCTTATATAAACCCATTTCTTTAATTTGTTAATTTTTCTATTTTATATTCACATTGAATGTGACATGGCAATAAATCTAAAAACTTCCAATTAGACAAATGAAAGCTTGAGACTTTAGTGAGTAGAAATAAAAGACGAGAGGAATATTGATATATATTGTTTTTTTTTTTTATTACCTAGTTTAGCTTCTAAGCAAACTTTCTTTATCTATGCAACAAAGCTACCTAACTTAGTCACGCCTCAAAATTTAGAGTCGTAATATGCAGAAAAATGCATTTAGAATTTCATGGAATATTACTAAACTCTAATGGCAGACTTTTTAAAAAGTAAATGAATTAATTTTATTATTAAACTATTTTAAGAGGACATTTAAACAGATACATATATCATTATAATTGACGTATAATAATTTACATATATATATATAGATACACATGTACCTTAGATACATTCAGTCACACATACGTATATAAAATATATATGTGTATATATGTATATAATATATACATAAACATTCCTAAACGCCTTTGACGTCGTCGACTGTGTTTGAAATAAACATAAATTTAAATTTTTGCGCCCTGGCCACAGGCAGTGGCAGTGGCTGTGGCAGTGGCTGGCATGAATATTCAAGGAATACGAGTATGTCCAGCTTCTGGACTTTGCTGCACCGTTAATAGACGGCCGCAAGCAAATGTTGCACAATTTAGGACATTGTGCAGCCGTTGCAGTCCTGCCTCCAGACCATAATTACTGCTCCGAGCTGGGTAGCTGGGTAGCTGGGCAGGAGTTGGAGGTAGAGTAATGTGAAGTTCAGTAATTCAAATTAGTTAGCTGAGGTTTGGGTGCGAGAGCCCAAGACCGAAGGCAGGGCATGATATTCGCTTTACAGTGAGTGCTGTAAATATGCTACACTCATATTGCTTCAAGTATATACATACGTGCATACATACATACATATAAGTATATATGATTCTTGCCCTTGCTGCAGTGCTTAATTTATGTGTATGAGAATCGCATAGAGCGCCGTTTATTATAATATGCAAAACCTGGCAAATGGGCTTTAATTAAAATAATGTATGCTCAGATTATCGACTGTAATTATGTCTGCGGATGTGTGCAAACTGCGGTCTACTAATGTGAGTCAACGTTACTCTGCTGTGTCTATCTCTCTCTCTCTCTCTCTCTTTTGCTCTGGAAGTCTACTCTGGTCGAGTCCAAGTTCTGCTTAAGTTTAAATGCGGTTTCTTGGTGGGTTTCATGAGTGGTATTTATTGTGAAACTTTGCTTACGTTTTTAGATTCTTAAATTGTTAATAATGTTGGCAATTG
Organism: Drosophila navojoa; assembly: GCF_054131105.1. Lineage (NCBI taxonomy): Eukaryota > Metazoa > Arthropoda > Insecta > Diptera > Drosophilidae > Drosophila > Drosophila navojoa. Next base: position 9,207,860 of record NC_142892.1, on the reverse strand, counting down.
GTTTATATGAGACTCTCTCTCTCTTTCTCTCTCTCTCTCTCTCTCTCTCACTCTCTCTCTCTCTCTCTCTCTCTCTCTCTCTCATTCTCTTTGTTTAATTGAATCTGTTCAATATAGAACAGACTTACTTTTAACAGGATTTTCACACATTCACTTGTTCACATATTTTGTGTATATACTATAATCCACTTCATAAAATATAAAAAAGCTCTTTTATAACCCATATATACACATGTACATACATATATACATATATCCATATATAAATGCTCCATCTAGGCTATTACTACATACATAAAAATAATTGACCTGGAATTCAAGACCTACACAGCTACACAAACACATATGTCCATGTATTTACCCACACATACATATAATATATTTATATATATACTATAAAAAAAAACTCGTATTCATTAAATTAATTTAATTTTAATTTCAACGCCAATTCGGCATCCCAAATATGACATGAAAATCGCTGACGAATTCAATATATGATATAAACACACACACACAGATGCACACTCATACACAATGTACTCACACATGTGTGCGTGTGTGTGAATTTAATCAAGAGTCTGTGTGCATGAACAGAATTGTCAACTTCCTTCATGCGAAGGAGCCGCAGTTCACGCATTTCATGGCAGAATAACTGAAATTCCCAGGCTGCATAACCATAGTTAGGTCCTGAAACGGACTCACGGCCCGATCCCCGTTCCGAGATGCGAGAAAAAACTAATATTTTGCAGTGTGCATTCCATAATTGATTTATGAATTTTTAATGCAAACATTGAAAGCCACTGGCACGCTGAAAACAAAGAGTTGGCTCCAATGGCAGGAGCTGTCGCCGCTGCTGCTGTTGCTGCTGCTGCTGCTGCTGCTGCGACGACGTGAAGCAACAACTACTGCAAACTGAAGTTAATTCAATAAAAGGAGCGCAACAACAACAACAGCAGCAACAACAACCACAACAACAACTTATTCGCATTAGCAAAAACACGCATCAGAGCTATGGGCATTCGGATTGGTATTGGCATTGGCAAGGAATGGGAACGGACTTGGGTTTGGGCATGGGCATGGGCATGGGCAAGGGCTGGCTGGCTGCTGGATGAATGTGAGAATATGCCAAATGCCACGACGCACTGCCGTTGCCAGTGCTTCGAGTCTGTGTCTGCAGAGAGCCCAGAACCGAAAAACCAAAACCAAAAACCGAAACTCAATGCTGGCAGAGCCTGTGAGCTCCTGCGCCAGCTTCTGCTCCTTTTAATTTCGCTTATTGTTTGTCATTGCTGTTGCTGTTGTTGTTGTTGTTGTTGTTGTTGTTGCTGCTGCTGTTGTCGGCGCCGTTGCCGTGGTGCACTGGCAAGTCGACTGGCGTCAGGCGCAACCTATTGCGGAGCAGCTATCACTTTTTGCAGCAGACTCTTTGTTTAGAGACGAAGTTGCTGCTGTTGTTGTTGCTGCTGTTGTTGCTGCTGTTGTTGTTGCAGTTGTTTGGTAGTGCAAAAACAAAAATCCATAAACGCATCTTCAGCGGTAGCAGCAACAAGAGCGAAACAGCAGCAGCCACAACAATCCACAACACACGCATACAGTTGCTGCTGCTGCTGTTGCTGGCTCCTTTGTTGCACGCACTGAGCAATTGGCAATTGGAATTGAAATTGGCAAAAAAGTTGGGTCTGGACCGAACGACTGGCTGACTGGCTGGCTGGCTGGCTGGCGGGTTGGCCCAGGCGTTTTCGTGAGCTTTAACATAAATCATAAAATTAATAACCATAAAGTGACGGCAGCAGTTTCCCCAGTGCAGGGTGGTCGGGGCATGTGTGCCACAAGGTGGGGCACTCATCGTTGTTGTTGTTATTGTTGTCTTTGTTATTGCTGTCTGCACTTCAAAGGCAACTCAATAAGTAGAACCCGCTCACTCAAGCAATTACAATTGATGCTTTTCACTTTTTCACTTTTAGTTTTATTGTTGTTGTTGTTGTTGTTGCTGATGGTTTGTCGATTTGCCTACTTAAAAAGTTTTTGCAATTCGGCTGCTGCAAGCTACGCTGGCTGCGTGGCATTCGATTCTTTGAACTTGCTTCATGCAACCGTTCAGCTATTACGACGCCCACGCCACGCCGCCATTGAGCGGCTCACATTGAACTATTCCAGATTGCAGTTCCAATGAAGGAAGGAAGGCAGACGTACATATATTAGACACATGGGGCGTTGATGGATTTATAGCTCCGTCTCTGATCTATAATGATGCACAATGCAAATAGTTTATTGCTAACACTTATTATACCTCATATATTGAATTACCTCTCTAGTCTTCAGGCCAATAATATGATCTTGTATATAAAATTATTTATAGTGTTATAATTGTATTATTATTAGCATTTTTGGCAATTGTCAACTTGTATTAATAATTAGTATTTGTATCATTATTATTCATTATTATATTGTCATTGTCATTGTCATTTTCTCTTTAGTTATCATTGCCACTGTCATTGTCATTGGTAAATTCATTTTCATTATCATTGGCATTACAATTTCCGTTAACATTGCCAGACTCAATATTATTGTCACTTTCATTGTCGTTGCTATTATCATTATCATGACTATTATTAATTTTAGAGCCTATAATTCACGTCAATAGAGAGTATCTGAATTCAGCATTTAAAAAACTCAACAAACGTTTTCAATCAAGCTTTTATTATTCCATTTAATTAGCCTAATCAAAGCTTTGATTAACTTTACAAAGTGTGTTTTAGCACTTTAATGCAGCAGCGTAGTAATTTATTTGAAATGCTTCCAGTCTTAATGCCACATCTATGTGAGTGTGTGTGTGTGAATATCCTTCCCTCGACATGGCAGACTTTAAAAGCGGACATGCAGTTCACACCGTTTATCGTAATATTCAAGTCATAAAACAGCGCACTATAAAGCAATATTTAATAGTTGCCAACACTTGGCAACATTTGCAACATTTCCGCATTGTGGTAACTAAAGCCGTCTTTAAGCCAATCCATTCCCCGCGGGACCATCCAATACTCTCTGAGTGTTTGTGTATTGGTGTTGGTGTCTGTCTGTTCGTTGAGCTCACGATAAAGTCGGCTCCCCGAGCCTGCAGCGCCTCCTCGTCCAGTCCTCCACAATGCATCCCAGAGTGGGTGAGTGAGAATCATTAAAAATAAACTGACTTGCGTGCCGATAATAAGCGCTGGCCGGTGGCTGCCTCGCCGGACCGCGCTCGCTCGCCCGGACGGACAGACAGACAGGCAGATAGAGAGACGGACGGCGGGCCAGTTGGCCAGCTCTCGGGCCTCGGGTCCTGGTCCTCAATGTCGTTGTCGTCGCTGATATGTGTTTTTTATGGACGACCACAAAAACTGAAATTGATGTTCGAATCGCATATAAAAATAAAGAATAATAAGAAATGAGCGCGCGCAGCGTTTTGTACATTAGCTGTTGACTGAGCGAAAGAGAGGGCCACACTCCGATAGAGTGAGAGAGAGAGAGAGAGGAGCAGCAGCAGCAGCAGCAGGAGGAGGACAATGAGGAGGGCAGTCCAGCCACTTGTTGTGGTTCTTTTTTGGATTCGTTGCCTGCTGCCTGCGTCGCCGTCGACGTCGTTACAGTTGGCCATCGGCCATCGGCCATCGAGCCAACTGGTCATTCATTCAGAATTCATTAGATTTCATTCATGAAAACGCCTTCATTATGCAATAATTTCAAGTCCGGGACAGCAGTTGGAGCTGGACGCGGTGTGTCCGCACGAAATTGCCCTGCGATTAGATAGCCCGGCAGGAGGTGTTGGAAATCAGCTTGTTTAAGCCCTGAATTACCATTATTATTATTTAAAGCATAAATTTGACTACAGTGGCTCAACGAGTGAGTGGACGACGCCCCAATTGGGGCAACGGTAGCAACAAGTGGCTGCCGTAATAACTGTTCTTATTAACTTATTTAACTTTTTTTTTGGTAATAGGTTAATCAAAAATTCAGTATACTCCAGTTTCTACACCTCTGTGTGCGAGAGTTTGGATAGGCCATTCATAACGTAATTAGAATATTGACAGTTGAGAGGAGGGAATTCGGATGAACTGGATTATCTTATATGGTTAGGCTAGGCAGGCAGGCAGGCGTCAAGCGCCTGAAGAAATAAATTATTTTACGCTCATTGATCTTTACAGGCCAGCCTCTCACTCTCACTCTCCCTCTCCCTCTCCCTCTCCTGCTCAGCATGGGCACAGAGCAGCCTAGCACTTGCCTTGCCCTGCTGCTGCTCTGGCTGTTGCTGTTTGTTTTGAGTGGCTGAGGGTCTTACAGTCTCTCTGGACAGTCTCTCAAATCGAAGTCGGCGATTCGTTGCGGTTATCGTGCAAGCGCATACCTGAGTGCCTCATTCAATTTCCTTGCCTTTCTGGCTGCGCAATGCCCACACTCAATCGAGCGGGTCGATCGGTCCGCTGATACTTCGGATGTACCCTCTTCAAAGAGTTGCCCGTGCCGAGGCTTTGGGCATCGGAGCATCGGGGCAGCTGAGCATCCGAGTCCATCGGAGTACGAGAGCAAAGACAGCCCCAAAACAGTATCTGAAATCTGACTGTGATAAATTGAAAATTAATGAAGTGAAAATAGATGGAACGGATCGCAAAATGCGCCAAGCCAATAAAATATTTTGACATTTGGAGTTATCGTCTTAATCTGTTTTCTTGATTTCGACTCGAGCTCGAGCTCGGTCTTGGTCTCGGTCTCGATCTCGGTCTCGGGTTCGGCACTCTGCGTAACATGCCCTTCTCCTGCCGCTGTCCCTATCCCTTGTCCGAATGTCGTCCTTGATCGCATCACCTGTTTTAGGAATCGTACCATTGCAAAACCTTTTTCGCCTTTATATTTATATATATATATATATAGAGTTTTTTTTCGGTGAAATAAATTTAGCGTGTTTTCTTTTTTGCTTTCAGTTACTCGGTGGTGCGGCGGCAACCACTGGCGACAGCCAGAGCGGACATGGTGGGGGCTCGGTGCCCTCGCCGCTGTCCGGCACAAACGAGGCCTCCCTCAGTCCCTCGGGCGGCTCGACTACCACAGGCATCACCGGCCCAGTGAGTCCAGGTGCAATTTCCCAGTCGTCTAACAATGCGGGCCCGACTGCAGCCACAGCCACGTCGCCGACGGATGCAGATGCAGTCGGCGGCGATGTAACCGGCGCTGCAGACACTGATCCAGCTGTCAGCGGCGGCGGTGGCGGCGGCAGCGGCGTCGGCGTCGTTGGCAGTGCCCTAGATGTTCACGTCCGTGCAGCGCACAGCATGTCCTGCTGCGAAAACGGGCGACCGATCATCACGGATCCCGTCTCGGGCCAGACCGTCTGCTCGTGCCAGTACGATTCGGCGCGTTTGACGCTCGGCGGCTACTCCCGCATGGCATTGCCCTCGGCGGGCGTAGGAGTTTATGGCGGCCCGTATCCCTCTAACGAGCAGAACCCCTACCCCAGCATCGGTGTGGACAACTCGGCCTTCTATTCGCCTCTGGTAAGTGCTGTCTCCCTCTCCCTCTCTCTCTCTCAGAGTGAACTTGATGCCGTTGATTATATTATGTGGCTAATTGGATTTGTGCAGCGGGCATAAGTCCACGCAGAAAGTAAGCCGACGACAGGTTGCGAGCGCCTCGCAACGATTTGCCATCCGGTTTTCCACAGTGCTTGGCCATCAACAGTTGTGCTGGAGGCCATCACGATCTCTTGATCTGTCCATCTGTCCATTCGTCCGTCTGTCTGTCTGTTCAACTGTCGCCGTGGCTACTCCAGTAGGCAATTGCTGGAAGCTTACAAGCATTTTATCGGCTTAGCCGACTGATTGAGGCTCTTCAACGACTGATTAACTATTTGAGTGTGCGTAAATTGCTTCACTTTCAGAGTAATCCCTACGGCATGAAGGATACCAGCAGCGGCACCGATATGAACGCCTGGACCTCGGCTGGCCTGCAATCAACTAGTGGCTATTACTCCTACGATCCCACTCTGGCCGCGTACGGGTGAGTCTCTAATCTGCGATTCACCGATACACAAAACAAATACAAACAGCCAAGAAAGTTAAGCGAGTTTAAAATGTTTTCATGGCCCGGCGACCAAAAGTTTTCGTGCGCCGTCTGCTGAGTTTTTATCACCACCAAAAGGTTTGAGCCACTGGCAAGTGCCAAGTGCCAAGTGGCAGGGGGCAGGGGGCATGAGACGTGTGGCAAGTGGCCCAGGTCCGGACTTAAACTGTGCGGCAACGCGCGTAGACAATCTGCCGGGATATCGTGCTTGTAGCTATGCGACCCTGCCCTAGCCCTTGCCCAAAGCCCAAGCCGAAGCCGAAGCCGCGAAGCTTTTAAAAAATATATAGTAAACTCGATAAGTTTATGGCTGGAAGGGACGCTCTGTTGATTGTACGGCGAGCTGGGCGGAAGGAAGTTACAAATGCACAGATTAAAATTCCCACAGCGTTTCCCCTCTCGCGGTTTTCTCATTCTCGTCTGATTTTTTTTCCACGGCGCACAATTTTGTGAATCGAAAGTGCAACACGTACTCGGACCGAAGAAACAAAATTTGAACAAAGTGCTAAAAAAATATTGAATTTTAAAGGCAGCCCAGCCACAGAGTTATGCATGGGACTATTAAAGAGCTTAAGGAAATATAGTTTGAGTATTAAAATTAATGGAATGAATGTGCATTTAAGTAAATCTTATAGAATGAGTATTTAGTGGGATTATTATGGGAGGTAAAGGGAGTTGGGAAAGAATGTGGGAGAAGCATTGCTTGATATAATAGACTGAATATTTTAGTTTAAAGAGTGTTGGGCTCTTAAATAACTTGGAGAACTCAAAACTCCATATATATCTCCCACAGTATCAAAGCTTCTGAATTGTTTCCAAAAATACACACACATAAAATAATAATTTAAATTCGGTTACTTATTGGCTTACTTATTTATGGAAGATTCCGCAATAACTTCCGACCCAGCCGTCAAAGTTAAAGATCGTATTATACGGTTTTTAAACACCTTTTAATTGCTGCGTCCCATCGTGCGCCGCGTGGACTTTGTATATTTGCATTTGAGTTGTGCTTTAAAGGCTGGATGGGATTGAATGTGATTGTTTGACTGGCGAAGGGTGTGGCCAAGGCAAGCGGAGCCAAGCCAACACTGTTAATTGCCTGAGGCGCTGATAAGAGCGCCGTCTGAGCTGCCTCTGATTGACCGGAAGAGCCAGGCACTTGACTGTTTGTTTCATATCGGGGCGTTGTTTAGCTTTCTGTTTGCCCAGTGTTTGTAATATCGTAATCTATAATGAGAACTGTTTGCGTTGCAGCTATGGGCCCAACTATGATCTCGCCTCGCGCCGCAAGAATGCCACGCGTGAATCGACGGCGACGCTGAAGGCGTGGCTCAGCGAGCATAAGAAGAATCCATATCCGACCAAGGGCGAGAAAATTATGCTGGCCATCATCACGAAGATGACGCTAACCCAGGTCTCAACATGGTTCGCGAATGCGCGACGCCGTCTGAAAAAGGAGAATAAAATGACGTGGGAACCAAAAAACAAGACCGAGGACGATGACGACGGACTGCTCTCGGATGAGGAGAAGGAGAAGGAGCCCGGCGAGGGCACCAAGCTGCAAGCCAGCGACACATTTGGTAAGCTGTCACTTAATTTGTGCCCGCCCCTTTGTCAGCCCCCCCTGCCCCCTGCCCCCTGCCCCCTACCCTAGATGTCATTGACCCAGGCAAGTGGCTAAATCCGAATGTTTTCTTTTTATCCATAGAATGCGCGGGGGCTTATATCATTTTAAGGTCGTATTTGTATTGTTTTTCGAAAGCCCTCCGCCTCCCGGCTCATTCTATCGATTTGAATGGCTGTCGCTTTCTGACCCTTCATGCCATTTGGCCCCACAGCCCCACAGCCCCCACTCCCAGACCCCAAACTACAGATTTGTGGCAGCGGCCTTTTAAGTACAATTTATGTGGCGAAACGAATGTTATGCAATCTTTGTCTTCTTCCTCCATCGCCCGTCCGTTCGTCCGTTCGTTCGTTCGTCCGTCCGTTTATTTGTCTGACTGCTTAGGCGACATCCTCCCCGGAAGTTGACAGCACATTGTTGGCAAAGTGGCCTTGCGCCCGCACTTGGCTCTCCACATGCATGGAAGGCGGCCTTGCTCGACTTGGCGACTGACTTGGCGGACGGAGCACGGACGGAGTTGGCGGAAGCCGGAGCATTTTGTTGCTGAAAGCTTTCTCTGACTCTACTCCACGCGAGGGTTGCACGCATCAACGCCCACCAACAATTTCAAGGGTTTTTGCCCGCGCCTGCCAAGGACTGCCAAACGCCCAGTTGCCAGAGCCAGAGCCAGAGCCAGAGTCAGAGTCAGCTGCCAGCTGTTGGCAAGTGGAAAGTGGCAAGTGGCAAGTGGCAAATGCCAAGTGGCAAGTTTGTAGTCTTCTTAGAAGTTGTCTACTTCCGCTCTTGACTTGGAAATTAATTTAATTTAATTTTTGTCTGCGTTGCGCCAACTCAACTTTAATCACCAGATCCCGGCAATCAGCGTATCAAGTCCGAGCTGGCCAAGTCGGACAAGGATCTGGACATCGAGGAGAAGCTGGAGCGTGAGCCGCAAAACTTGCTGGCCATCCGTGGCCTGCCGCCGTACGGTGCACCCAATTTCAATAGCCATCCGGCGCACTCCTACAATCCCTACGCCCACGCTCACGCCCACGCCCACGCCCATGCACACCAGCAGCAGCAACAGCAGCAGGAGCAGCAACAGCAGCATCAACAGCATCAGCAGCAGCAGCAGCAGCAGACGGCAGCTGCGTACTACAATCCTGGCTACGGCCACGGGCATGGCCAGGAGGGAGTTGGGGCTGGCAGTGAATACACCCTTCAAAAAAACCAGCTGAGCAGAGACTGTGGCATACCGGTGCCGGCGAGCAAGCCCAAAATCTGGAGTGTGGCCGACACAGTCGCCTGCAAGACACCACCGCCTACGGCATATCTCGGCCAGAACTACTATCCACAGCAACAGCAGCAGCAGGCACAGTCTCAGTCGGGCCTGGTGCCAGATTCGCCGACGACCCAGCTGCATCCGGAGCAGTCGCTGACGCTGATGGGGCCGCAAGTCGAGCTCGGTTCGCCGCTGAGTATGATGAGCAGCTACGCCGCCGCATCGCCATATTCGCGGATACCTACGGTGTACACCGAGGCCATGGGCATGCATACCAAGACGCCTATCAATATGCATCGCGACCTCTCCCAGCTCCAGGTGCATTCCAGCTCGAGCCAGGCGCCCTACTTGCCCCATTCCCAGCAGCAGAGGGTGGGGTTTTCCGAGATACAGCCCGATACGCCGCCGCAGACGCCGCCAAATATGAAGCTGATCTCGCTCAGCAACAACAACTCCAGCAGCAACACCACCAGCAGCAACAGCAGCAGCAACAACAGCAACAGCAGCTCTACGCTGCATTCCGGACCCGGCCCGGTACCAATAGCATCCATGGGTTCAATGCTTTACAATAACAACATCTACAACAGTAGCAGCAGCAGCTACCTGACGAGCAGTCGATCCAACTCCTAATGGGAGAAGGCTCTGGATGAGACGGAGCTGGGGACGGGGGAGTTGGCCTTAGTAGATGCCGATACCAAATATTTTCGTAACCAGGCCCAAGTGGACAAGTGCAAAACAAATATCGCCGGCAATCGTTAAGCGATGGCGATGGCGATGGCGATAGCGATAGCGATAACGATAACGATACCACACTAATTATTTTGCAATAAATGTAGCTTAAGCATGGCAATAAAAAGTTTATTTCCTACCATATCGTAAATTATTTCACTTTATAACTTTAATTAGCATATTCACATTCATCAATTTAAGCAGACAGACTACCCAGACGACACACAGCAGTTTGTCATGCAGTGGGATTTGTTTGAGTCACTCATTCAGTCCCTCCACACTCACACACACACACACCCGCACATCCCCATTCCCTCCCTCGATTTGGGTTTAATGACTCGAACATGATGACAGTACACAGCTCTCCAAGACGACTTGGAACATTTCTCAGCTCATTCAGACATCATTTCTGAACTCTCGCTCTCACTCTACACACACTCCCTCTCTCTCTCTGTCTTTCTTTCACTCTGTGTGCAAAGTTGTTTATACAGTTATTTAATTACTACCTTACGTATAAGTGCGATAATATCTTGAAGAGAGAACCTAGAACTATTTAAGCTAGACATGCGCAAAATATATCGGAAACACTATGAAACTAAGTAAGTTGTAATATGGATTAAAGAGTGCTTAGGTTGATTTATTTGAACGAATTGTAATTTTTGATAGCTGCGAATAAATAGCTAAACTTGATAGCCAGTGTTTTCTGTGATATATCCATAAAAAACAACTTGAATAATCGATAACTACTCGAGAGTGGGCGAACCATGAAAATGTATTTGTAATCACTTGCAGTTACTATGTAAATATGTGCATGTGCATATTCGCAACTGTATGTATGTATTACGATGTATGTATGTATGCAGACATACTTGTATAATCACTTCTTCACTTCTTGCTAGTTAATTTCCCTAGTTAACCATCAAATTTAAGTAAGCATGTAAATACACATATACACACATATACATATATACATTAATATATATATAACTATGTAGGTCTGAAAATGTAATACAATTTTTAAAAATTAATTATAATAATTACAATACAAAATAAGTTTGTAAACTTGCACTATATATATAATTAAAATTAAATAAAATACAATAAAGATCATGAGTGATGGAAGTTTTTAATGGGACAGATTATGGCATAGAGTAAGTGAGAGAGGTAGGAGAAGCTGCTAATAGAATTATTATGGGATAAGTTGGATGCTATGATGTTGGAAGCTGGTGATAAAATATGTAAAGTAGTTTGATGAACTCATATATGTATTTGAATACATGTATATGTATGCATATATATACGTATATGTATGTAAAGTTCTCAAGATGAATTGAGATATTGCCTTCAATGAATGAATTTATGAATGTATCAATGAATTAATGAATGAATGCCTGAATGTGTGAATGTATGAATCCATATCAAGTAAAGTATGTAAAATATTTACATATATAATGTACATTAATATTTATTTCAGTATGTAAGTAAGCATGTGGATATGGATGTATGAGTGCGATCCCAAGAATTCAAATGAGACTTAGTCCGCCTGCTTATAACTTATCTCATATACATACATATGTATAGTTCAAAAGGTAAGTCAACTCAAGACAAGTCAACTCGACTATGACTCATAAATAGTTGATCAAAATGACCTAATTGGAAATATGACAAGCATACAGCGATTTCAAGTACATGTGAAATATCCATGGATAATTGGACGCATTAAGAAGTAACCCATACCTGTTGGAGATTATTATCTGCATTGTATTGAAAGAACTTATAAATGATATTTGGCTACTCTTTTTTTGGAAACGCGCACGCGGTTCTTTGTATCAGGTATCAGGTATGCCAAAGCGGATTATACAGGTATTGTTATGATTGTGCTATGTAACTACGAATATGTTTCCTTTCATTTGTGTTTATTTATTTAAGTTTTTTGGAACGCCGATAATTCCATTTTGTCATCGACGATTTATGGGTTTTCTCTGCGTTTGTGACACGCGTCACATGTGTATCGCATTCTGGACATGACTGAGTGTTTTTCTGTCTCCCTCTCTCCTATCTCGGCTTCTGCTTCTTCCTCATTCCTCAATAGGATAGGATTGAGAAATGTGGCTAATGCGACCACACCTAAATGCACGGTAATCAATTTAAGCCCTATAGCTCCACAGTCTATCGACAATGATAGAAATTGTGATTTCATTTCCAAGAGAACGCTGAAACAAATTTAATTCATTTGAAGCACTTACCAAAAAGCTAGGCTCGATCTATGAGAGTGAAAGAGGTCGGCATAGCCGATAGGCTAAGGGAGAGTCAGAGATGGGCTAGGCTCAGGGTAAATTCAAATGAAATATGTTCTCAACATGTATTCAACATTTAATTAAGCAAACTTTTGCCTTCCCTCTTGGCTGCTGTTAAAGCCCATTTGGATTGGGCCTGCGCGAATCGTTAGATAAATTAAAAAGTGTTCAAATTAGCTGTCTGAATTATGGTAGCATCTGCATTCAATTGCACTCTTTTGCAGAGTGCAGCAGTCGCTATCTGTCTCTGTGTGTGTGTGAGTGTGTGTGTGTGCACTGACCATGCCCTAATCAACCCTACATAAACATATATAAGCTCCACTGTTGCATTGGCTTTTGTCTGTTTTGGCTTTTACAATTTCATCCACACAGAGTGGAAAATGTCAACATTAATTTTGTCTTTTATTTGTGCGAATCGGGCCTGGCCACATTTTAAATTAACCCGAAACATGTTTAGGGGTTTTCCGCACAATTGCCTCAACCGTTGAGGCAGCCGTAACCATGTGGCATAATGGGCAATGCGAATGTTGCAGCACCTGACGCCCCTTGCCATGCCCGTTCCTAATGTGAAGCGGGCATATTCATTGCAAGAGATTTTCAATTGTGCGTCGTAGCGCCCTAAACAGTTGGAGTGCTTATAATTGGGGGCGTGCCAAAGGCAGCATTTCATATAATATCAGATGCAAATGTCTAGGGTGCTTAACACATTGCTAATTGGTATGGAGTATGACTTTCATGGTACTGAAGTTAGTTTTATCTTGCTCATTTGCTCATTTTTCATGAATGAGCATTCTACTGCCAGTTACACCCGACTGGAGCATTGTGACTTGTTTATGCCATGCAACGAGCCTTAATGTCGCCAAAAGTCTGTTGCAGACAGTGGAGTATGAACCAAACGCTGTAAATTCTATATATGTAAATAAATTTATTTATACACATATATGTTTATATATATAATAAGCTGGCAAAAATTTTAAATAAATACTTTTCATATTGTATAAAATTCATATTGGACCGAAAACCAAATGAAATTATTTTGGTAGCTGTAACTGAGGCTTGGTAAAGGGCTATAAATATATAGATATATAGTATAGACAATGCATGAGTTTATACAAAAAAACTGAGACTTTTTGTGTTTTTATTAAATATTTTTTAAAAATATTATATTATTTTTATTCCCTATTTCAAGTAGAACCATATTTAAAGGTATTCCTGCTTAGTCTAGAGGCAATCTCAGCTGAAATTCAGCAATACTGAGCTGAGTAGCAAAAAGAGTAGTGATAGGCCACACTATACACTCTATACATGTATCTAAGAATATTGTATATAGCATATAATAATATATCATTATGATAAATTTCTCAAGCATTTACACACTCAGTTCAAGTCTTAAACAGTCAGCTCACTATCAACTACAATCTTTAAGCAGAAAATTCACCTGAATAGGATGTATTGTATAGTATAAAATATTTACATGCCCACATATTTGCACTTGTAAATAGTTCTCTAAAAATGTAAAGTAATTTTTTGTTTTGTATACAGAAAAGAACAAACTAACAAAAAACAAAAAAGGGAAAACAGACAGAGTTTTTAACACGACCGCAGTTGGGCAGGCGGAGGCTAGTGGATGGCGAATAGTGGTCTTTTGGGCTGGCAATCCGTATCCGAAACAGGTCCACAGGGTCCGGACGCACACGTGGTACATTATTTGGCTACAAAATGGCCAAAACAACAAACCGCTATAATTTACCATATTTTATGGCTGCGCTGTGGCAATAAAATCGCCAACAAGCGCTATAACTCATTCGAGAGCGGGCCGCAGCAGAAGCTGCCCCCGGCGCACGTTACACCATGGAGGACGTTGCTCGGGCATGGTTATGTTTTGCGTACACTCGCGGTTGTATATGCGTGTGTGCGAGTGTGTGTGTGCGGGTGTGTGTGTGTGTGTGATGGGCGTTTGAATGGCTGCGCTGATAGCCGGCGCTCTATTGGCCACGCGGTTCTAATTTGTATCTGAAATGTAGGCTGTAGGCGCAAGCGTTCTCTAATTTATCTATGCTCAAATGTATATTGATAGCGTACAAGTTTATGGCTCTGTTGTTGTCGTTGTTATCCTTGCGGTGGGAATTCCAACTGTTCTGGCAGGGAAGGGGGGAGGGGCAAACAAACAAAAAAAGCGTTGCAGATGAAGGGCCAATTGTACATTGGTCGAAATGTTCGTTCGACAGTTTTCAATTTGCGTGGCCAACTCCAATTCCCATCGAAAAACAAATTTAATTAATTTTATTTAAATTCATTGTCCTGGCGCAAGGACACGTTGGCCGTTAAATTATTGTCCACGCTGCCGCTGCCGCTGCCGCTGCTGCTGCTGCTGTGTGTGGAAATAAAATAAAATTGTTTTGTGGTTTTTTGCCCAAAGGACGCGTGTCGCCATTTTTCATTTCACGCTGCCCCAACATCAAATGCAAAAAATAAAAAAACTTAACAGCAAAAATAAATAAAGAGCGAAAAAAAAACAAGAAACCAAATACAAACGCAGATCGAACAAGGCAGAGCGCACTCGGACTCCGTCTCCGACTGTGACTCTGACATGGCGGGGGCTTAAACCAATGTAGCTGTGGCTGCAGCTGCTGCTGCTGCTGCTGCTGCTGCTGCTGCTGTTGCTGTTGCTGCCACAAATAGTCTAGACGCACTGGAGGCAAACACCAGCTCGACCCGTATATATATACTTTATATTCACCAATTGGCGATCCTCCATTAATGATGGAAATAATTTAAATATTTAATTAACACATTCCGCCGGCTAGTTGGGTAGCACGTACCGCCCTATATGAAGCACAAAAATCTCAAGCCAGACCAGTTGCAGGCGCTGCAGCTGGACACAGACGCCATGCAAATCGTGCGCCCAATCGCGCGTGTGTGTACAATTAATGCAGGAATAGGCGCAATTAAGTTTGTCAACGAGTCCCAAATGGCATTTGGGGAATTGCCGGAGGAGAGGAGGCGCAGGGACGAGTGGCGACTGGGCAGCCTGCTTATCGCATGATTCCGATCGAGCTTTAACTCTCAGACTGAGGTCCTCGTGCGCATGCAAACGCACTCGCACTTGTCTTGCCAGAGCTTTCAGCTTGTTTTGCTTTCTGTTGCTGTTGGCGGCGGCAGCCCAAAGATTTATCTGCATCCGGTGTCCAGTTACCAAATGCCAACCAGCTCCGAGTGGCCAGCGGAGAGTCCAAGCGCAGTCCAACTTGAATGATGCGCTCCTTGGCCATTTTGGGAGTAAATTTGTGTGCAAATGGGTTTTTTATTTGGCTCATGTTTCCCTCAGTTTGGCTTTTGTTTTGTTTCGTTTTATTCATTTTGTGGACTTAGGGCTCATTCGCTTGATCGTTTCAGGCTACGAATGCTGATTATGTAACTGAGTGGCCTATGATGGGTTGTCCGGTGTGCTTAGCCCATGCAAGACTTGGCTGTGAGATATGCAATGGCCTTTCGAAGGTTATGACAGCGTTGCAGTGTACTTAGATAAGTGATAAGTATATGCACTCGTAGTACCTTTGTGTCTGAGACATATTCAAATTCTATGGGGTATAGATCGAAGCTGATCAACACAAGCTGCAAGGAGGCTAGCTTGCTTATGTTAGCTATGAAGATATTTTGCAGAGGTTATGTATTATTTATGACGATTAGAAGCTCCTCAACATTCTATATAGCCCAAGCACGAATTCTGTAAACTTGTGTTTCAATGCTTGATAATCAGACTATATACAAAGCAATCTTAATAAATTGCATTTAATTATGGTACATTAATGGATATAATCAAAATGAGAGTTCATACAAAAAACACCCTTACTGCTTAAGCATTTTTAGTGTATTATATAGGGTAATAAAGCAACTTAATATTTTTCATAAATGTATATAATATATAAGACTTTATTCCATTGTACAGCACATACATAAATAGTTAAATGTTTACCTTTTACTAATAAATCATGCATTTGTTAATACTTAACTTAGTCCATCTTTATTTTTATCATATAAATATGAGCGCCTCTCTCTTAACTAACTAGACTTTCATATTTATAAAATTTTGTACTAATAATATACTATTTATTATATTATTGACATCACTTCCTTGTGTATATTCAGATTATATAGCCCTTTCATATGTCTCTTAATAAAATATATAATATTATATTATATTCATTTTATATACCTTCTCAGAGTCTCCTCTTTTACGTTTCAATGAATATTATTTAAAAGCAAAAACTAATTTGCATTAAAGCTGATTTCGTCGGGAAAGTCGTGCTCTCTTAACACGTTAAAGCAAAGTATTTTTGCATTTGGTAAAACAACATTTGTGCATCGTGGAACATTTTTGAAATACTTGAAGGGATAGGATGCTGTGTAAACATGCATATAGAAGGATTTTGTGAAGCACTGTGTGCGGACGGCCAAGTCAGCCCGTAACAACACCGAAAAAAAGTGCACAAAAAAACCAAAAAAAAAAAAAGGAAGACGGGCATGCAAAAAAGGAGCAGCTGAATGTTGAAACCAGCAAAGCCATTTGTTTCCTAGTCGGACAAGATGTTTGCTCGTTCGGCAAAATAAAGTACAGAAAGCCCAACTCCCAGTGACCAGTGACCAGCGTCCAGATCTCTCTCTCTCCCTCTCTCTCTCTCTCACTCTTTCTCGGCCGGCTAATGTGCAGCGGGTGCATTTGGGCACTCCGAACATTTGGGATAACATGCGAACACGGCATATTTGCAGGGTTCCAAAACGCCAAACGCTGTTGTCCGGCCACTCAGCTACTAGTGGGTAATGAATGGATGCGAATGCATGACATGGACGCAATTTTCGACAGTCCAGGCAGCACGGCGAGGTGGCTGCCAGCCCAGCACCGTTGGCCGGGGTGGCCGGGGTGCCCGGGGTACGCTGTTTGAGTTCTGCTGATTAGCTCATGTTCAGAGTCTATAGACGTGGACGGACATAGTAGGCTCATGTGCAGGCCTTTGGCTATAGCTATAGATGTTCCACACACACACACACACACACACACACACACACATGCATAGGCAAGTACATATGTACACATATGTCGAGTGTGTGTGCTCTGCGCACATTGGAGCGATAATGTACAAAACGAGAGTCCTGCACAGGCAGGTAGAAGACTATGTTGATCTGATAATATTTCGAATTGAACATTTTCCCTTTGACTCTGACTCGTGTTAGATCTTCAAAATTTGTGTTCACATTCCAAGACAACTGCTAAAGGCATGCATTAGTTCTGTTTACATGGTAAGACACCTCGCTGCCTGATAGCAGGCTTAGTTATCCTAGCTCTATAGAGAGACTTACCCAAATTGTTGTTAGGATTTTATATAAACTTGAGCTTTGCTTAAGTTTTTTGTCTAATGTCAAACTTTCTTTGCAGACTTTTTCCAGTTCTGATCACAATTTATAACAAAGTCCGAACTAAATACACGCAATCCCAACTTAGACTAGAAGTAGACCTAAAATACTTTTGGCCTCAGCTATAATTATAAATCAAGTGATCTTAGTGTAATTTTATTGCTTACCTGTTACTGTGTACTGAGTGCTGCTCCCGTGCTTGGCGAACTACATACCTACTTTCGGCTGGTGTGTGGGTTCATTCCTTTCATTCGCGTTATTTGAATGTACTAATTAAAACCCTACAACTACATGGCAAAGTTGAGAACTTAAAAATACGCCGGCTGATACGAAAATTGGCAGCTTTTCAATGGGCGGAGCAATTTCCCCTCCACGCCTGCAATTCCAATTGGGGGCCCCACACACGTCACACACTTGCAGCAACGGCAACGGCAGCAGCAGCAGCAGAAGCAGCAGCAACGGCAGCTGGAAAGAGCAGTGCTGCCATCATTTTATCGCATGCATCCGTCCCGCTCGCACTCAGAGAGGAAACCAGTTTCGACAGTGAGTGGCCCGGCGCCGGCAATGCGCATGCGCCGAATGCACAACCCCTCGGCCCGACTCGGAGCGGCCGCCGGCGTCAAGCACAACTTGGAACGCAACTAGTATGCGCTCGAACACGGCATTGCGCACATCATGGGCGAGAGTGGGCGCGCGCAAATCGATGCGAATCGTGTGCGATGTGCCAGGCACGAGTCAGTCGTGACACGACACAACGCAGCTCGGCGCGACGGAGCTGTGCGGCTAACGGTGCCATCGACTCTGGCTGGGCTGGGCTGGGTGGTGCCATCGGACGGTGGGTCAACTCCAACGACGACTGCCTCAAGTGATCCGCGGGTAAGTAAATCAAAAAGTGCCGCTGAGCCATGTGAAGGAACAGCGTTTGACTTTCAAAAAGTTTGTCCTTGACGGGGTGCCGGGCGAAAGCGCGCCACAAACTTCCAACTGCTCCGTGTCACATGGCAAACAACACAATTATAATAATTATTATAATAATAATAAGATTTAGGCTATTCGGATATGCACTCAAATTGTGTGCTCGTATTCCGCCTTAAAAGTGTGAAAAGCTTTTGCTTTTTTGGCTTTAGTTCAAAAATCAATTCTAAAGCTGCGAAGCTGGAAGTGCGAGTAGTCGACTAGGTGATGCCCTGTAGTTGAAAGCGGTTTTGTTGAAATTCATTCATACATGTTTTTATAACTTTTATGTTTGTTTTGATTTGATTATATTAACTATATTTGAGTGATTTTAGTTGATAAACAGCTTAAATATTTATTTGGCATTATTTGATTATTTATTATTAAATAAATTGAAAGTTTATTTGGTTTTTATTTTATTATAAATTATATATATATTTTCTTAATCTTGGAAATTGTTTAGTTTTAAGTAGCTTTATTATTTGATAGATTTTTTTATTTTTATTATAGGGTATACTACTTTGCAGTAAAATCGTTTAAATGTGACGAATAAATGAAATGTTTGCTTAAAAATAGTATTTTACTAATACTAATTGACCCCATTCTAAGACTTGTCTGAATTGTCTGAATATATAGTATGTATAGCTTGTAGAGAAAATATATATATTAATTGCAGTCTGATTCGAAATGTGAACTCTAATTATTGCCGAGAATACAATGTTATATTAACCGGTATAATTATTTAGTAAAATACATTCGCATAATTCAATTATCTCTCTAGTATTTGCCTACAAGTTAAATTTTAACCTTTATTTCATTTAAATCTATATAAGTGCTTTAATCAGTATAAGGTTCAGATGGCAGTTGACAAAAGCTTTTTAGCTGGCTTTAAGTGAGTTTTGGGTACGGGCGTAAATGCAATGCTCTGAGCCCGATGAAAGAGCGCACGCAGCTAGTGCAAGTGAGTACTTAATATCGCGTGACTCGGGCCATAAACAGAAAATACTTCACAAAACGGCTTCGTCGCTTTGGCAGGCATTAACAGCATGGTAAGAAGCGATTGCAAGGAGCGCAAAGCCGAAACAGAAAATTATCATGCTGTAAATAATATTATTCATAAATGCAGCAGCAGGTTTTTCTTTTTGCCTTTACCCCTGCCTCCCTCTCCCTCCCCCTCTCTCTCTCTCTCTCTCTAGTCGGCCCCGTTGAGCATGCGGTCAAATGTTGCAACACCCGCCCCTCGCCGAGGCAGCTATCCATCAGCGCATCATGTTTAGGCGTTTCGTGGCGCCGATAATAAAGGAAAGATAAGAAACCAATTTTGCAATTGCCCCATAGGAATTTTTAATTAGGCCAACTTAGCCGAGTCTCGTACTAGCGCGACTCCACTCAGCGGAAATATTGTTGCATCTTGATATACTTTGTAGCTGCAACCGCCGCTCACCGCTTGCCCCGCCACCCTCCCAGAGAACCAGTTGCCGCTAAAGCGCACACATGTCCAGCATTACCCCATTTGCATGCTATTATTTATACATACATAGGAATATCTATATTCACGATGGTAATAAAACTTATGGCTAAATATGTGTGAAGCGCATGCCGAACGCCAATTCTCTAGCTTCACATATTTACATTAAACTTAAAAACAAAAGAAAAATACTGGGTTGAAGTTTTAAAGGAGTACTAAAAAATAGAAAATAGTTTAGTCT
The DNA here is from genome assembly GCF_054131105.1 of Drosophila navojoa. Lineage (NCBI taxonomy): Eukaryota > Metazoa > Arthropoda > Insecta > Diptera > Drosophilidae > Drosophila > Drosophila navojoa. The sequence continues at coordinate 9,187,784 of NC_142892.1, read as the reverse complement.
CTAGGGAATAAGAGAAATTCGATTCAACTAGTCCTTATTTACAGGGTATATCTTAGTCAGGAGCTACTTTTATAAAGAGACATTTTGTCATTTGCAAAGAATTTCGTCTTTAATTTATATTCCTTATATACAAACTATACAGCTTTACTCTCTCTAAGCCCAACGGAACTATCTCCCGAAATGTTTGAGGCTATGCAAAGTTCAGCAAGTGTGGAATAGCGAAAACAATTCAATTCGCAATTTGCACCATTACAAAATTTAATTATTCATTTATGCATAATTTAACCGCTAAATTCTGATGGCTTACACGGACGGCTGTGGGGAAATCAGCGAAACGTAACGCTGGCCCTAGTTATAGAGCAAATTTATATACATATGTGTGCATATACGTCGGACTAAAGGGTGTTTAGGGAATAATTGTTTTAACATCTGAGTGGTTATAATAAAATATGAAGAGCAAAATGTGGTTTTAAGTGCATTTAAATAGTTTTATGGCCAGAGTTTCGGCTGTGCGAGGTGTGCTCAAGCAGTTAACAAACAAATGAGCTATGATGTGACTATGATTTGTTGATTTATTGATAATGAATTATCTCTATGTGTATATTATTTTAGTATAAGTAAGCTATTCGGTGGAATCGAGGCCCTCTTCTTAAGTATCTAAGTTCATTTATGATAAACTGCAAATGGTTAAAATCTGCATAGATAACTGTTCCTTTCTGCCTCTTAATATAAAACCCATTTCTCATCTTCCGCTCTCTAAACTTACTTAGTTTTATTATAAACTGCGTACCTATATTTTAATGGGCTTTCGCAGAACATCAAAGTCTCGAGTCTTGCAATGAATTTTGATGTATGATTTATTAGCATTTGTTCATACTTTATTAACAGATTGTATATCTTACGTCTATTTAGGCTATGCCTCGTCAGTAGTCTTATTATATTTCTTTACATAAATATATGTGTATAAATATGATATGTATTCGCATTTTACTTTCTGCACTCATTCAATCCATCGCAGTGCATTTGAAAATGATTTTGAGTTTTTCGCTCTCTCGCAAAAACGCACTCATTGAATATTCATGTGCATATCTGAATATGTTAGTGGCAAAACATGCAACTCCGTTCCGTGATTAGCTGACATTGTGTGTGCTGTATATATACTTTATATTTTTTTGTATTTTTTGCTCGCTGGCAAGGTAGCGTTATGTGCTGTGAAATTCTTCAATTAATTTTTGCAGCCAACTAGACTACACGCACATTTCTTATTAACTCTGCAAATAAATGTGAAGAAATATATATTAATATATATATATTCATACACATATCTCTTCAATCTGAGCTATTGTTAATGGTGGGCGAAATACAACATTGTATTTCCTACTGTTTCAGCACTCTTGTTACTGTTTGCTAACATGGATATTCATAATTTCAATAATTTGTTTACTGCACTTGGCTAATTTACATAGAAAAACTCAACTGCATTCGAATGTTATTGATAGAGATTGTTACGCTGAGTGAGAAAGCGTGCAAAAGCAAGGATATTATTTATACTGCTTCATGATGTGGAAAGGGCATATTGGCTTAAGTCTTGCTCAGTTTATTCAACTATTTATCTGTCTGTTTATGCAGACTTTGGAATATCGAGGTAAAATAATAGTTAATCTTAATCACAGATTTAATATTTAATAGCAACAAATATTTCTAAAAATACTTATAACAAATTTTATTTATTATAAAATAGATTTATGCTGAATACTCTTCAATATAAATACACAAAATATGATATACATATATAGATAAGTTTCTTTTAGAGTGTGATGAAATGGAAAACATGATATGTCCCACTGATTAAGAGTCAATTCAGTCCACAATTGTCATAAAAATTTTGTATAGTTCCCTTCATTTATATATATATATATATTTTGGCAATATCTCATTTAACCAATTTCCATTTATGGCTATAACTCAATTAGGCCAATTCGCCACTTTCTCAGCGTTGCCCTCAATAACACTCGATGACATCTAGATATATGTATTTGTTGCTGTACATCAACAATGCCACCTGCCTCAGTTGAGCTACTAGAATTACATTTTCTTCTTCTGCTGCTGCTGCTACTACTTCTGACTTGTTATATATACATATTTTTATACATATGTATGTACATACACCTAGGCCTGTTCAGGCTTTCGTGCTGGCCGTGCCATTAAGTTGGTCAGCCACTTGGCACGTCCGTTCGGTTGGCATTTGGATTATTATAAAATACCGCAAGTATGCAGCAACATTGTTTATATTAAATTCCTCTATAATGTCTTAATTTCGTCTGCTCCCATTTGTTTGAGGGAATATCAACAATTATTTCAAGTTTAATTGTTGCACATAAATTAACGTCAATTTATGCACCTACAAAGCGAGTGCCAAAGAGCGCAAGGATATATGTACATCTTCATATTTAGTCTTTAGTGATAAAGTAGATGAACTTAGGATATATATATAGAGCTCCCATAGAGCATTCAAGTACATAGGGACTATTTAGTGTGGTATATGCTTAATGAATAGTTTGTAATTATTTTGTAAAAGCCGCAGAACAAGACTCGAGTTTTCTGCTCAGCGGAAGTGGAAGGCCAAGGCGCAATTGCAATAGATTTTACAGCAACCGCTTGGCCGTAACCCTTTGTCTAGCAGCCATTTTAAGTGCCATAAAAACTCGGGGAAAAGTTGTAGGAACAATGTAGACAGCGTGTTTTCATTTTATGCGAATTAAGCTGCCACTTGAACAACTTATTTCGCCTGCCTGCACTGCCGCCTGGACTGGACCGTCGAGACCCAACGACAGTAACTCACCAACATGTACGTGTGTGTGTGTGTGTGTGTGTGTGTGTGTGCATACAGACCGACTAACAACCAACAAAAAAGCTCACATGAAAAACAACCCTGTTGACAGAGCGTCACAGTAGCGAATCTTTAAATCTAAAATTCCATTATTAAATATTTATAAATGAAAATTGAAACTTACACTAGGCGGAAAGTATACGCCGTAGTGTTAAATATTGCCCATTTCAATTCAATTAAGAACTTGCATGCATTGTAGTCTACTTTTAGGCTGACTCCAGGAGTCAACGCTCATTTCCTACAGGGCATCAGCAATGTCGTCGACTTCGAAAGGGATACAGTTATAGCCGTGTATAGCTGGAAGCGTTGCGGACGAAAACGGTAACATGGCAGCTGAGTGTCGTGACAGACAGAGACGGCGACAGAGGAAGAGCGAGAGGGAGAGAGAGAGAGACCGAGTGTGTGTGTGAGTGAGTGGGAGGTGAGAGCGTTCTCCATTTTATGTACAATAAAGGAATTTGCACACACAGCGACAGACAGCGAGACAGCGGGACAACGGGACAGCGGGACAGACAGACGTGCGCATGAAGTGAACTTGTTAATGCTGTCTATAAGCAGCATTTACATACGAGTTGACCCCACATGTACACATAAATATGTTTATGCTATTGTGCATGGGTGTGCATGTGTGTGTGTGTGTGAGTAAGTACGATGTCCTGCTTGCTTTTAAGAGAATGCCCAGCCGCAAGCCTTCGAATGGACACACTTGACTAAATGTGATTACTATGTATGTGCAGCAGCAGCTATGTACATATATATACACCAACACACACACGTGCACATGCTTATGCATGCCAGCATGTATCACTATGCCCACTCCCATTGGACCTACGATGAAGCACCCTGTAAATCTATTGTCTAACATTCTGAAGGCTGCAGCCGACTAACAATTTCCACTCCATTTAAAATGTTCGCTGAGTATCTTTAAATCTAAATTAGAAGTGAGCTAGCCCATAAGGGATGTAATTGAAAAGATTATAGTTAGACGAGAGACATCAGCGAACGAGTCTGTTGCCCTTTGCTGCCTTAATATGTCTATAAATGATTCTTTATAGTATTTCATAGATATACTTACAAAGAGTACTTCATAGTGAAGATATCAGTTGATTATTATAAAATATCATCATATAGATCTACCTCCTAGTTGCAGTTGTTAAAAAGAAATACTTCGTATATTCAATTAAATCGAAAAATTCATAATTTAAGCTAAAATACGTATACTTAATAGCATGCAAAATATTTTTCCCCTTAGGGTATAGATAGAGTCATCAATGAAATCGTCATAAATGATGCTGCCTGATGCACTTACACATAGATTGACAAGCGCAACTCAAATACATGTGAATATAGTAGATTATATGATAGTAAAAGAGCCGTATCATAGGTTAAATATTAAAGCATCAACTGTAAACACACACAGCCACCCACCCACCCACTCACACACACACCCACACACAGTCGCATAGGCAGACGCACACCTATTTACACAGCTTGTATATAAGCAGATATGTAAATGTGCTGGATATGCGATTTTGGGCGTATGAGCACATGTGTATTTCCGATTGTAACGCTCCTGGGTAGACTGGCTCATTTACCATCGAAAGTCGTTGATTGTCGAGTCGAGCCGTAGTGAGGAGCAGCGTCGATATCCTCTCAGTCTCACAGCCTCGCAGCCTCGCCGCCTCGCAGAACCGACCCTAGGCGCACAACGTGCGCACATTCGTCAGAATTTGCATTTCAATTCGAATGTCAGGATGACGGAGCGTCGAATTCGGGTGGCTGTGGATTTCCAAATGAAAATAAATCACGTTGCGTACTGCCATGCTCCCATCCTCTGGCATTCCGGCGTAATGGCAACTGCTGACTGCTGCTGGCTGGCTGTTGGCTGCTGGCTGCCTTGGCTGGTGGAACGCACCGCTCGGGCTCGAAACATAGCCACCATTAAGCCAAAAAAGCGCCTGGGGCGTGGGTGGTGGGGCGTACTCCCACTTTGAACTCATTTATTTTTGTTTTTTATTTTGCGAAAACGAATGTGAAAAGTTTTCTGCCATCATTTTGAGTGATGTCAATTAGATTGATTTGATCAGCGAAAATATGTGATTTATCAGACGGCAACAGCGAGTGGGCGGCCCCGAGGCAAATGAGTGCCACCCGAGCCCACCCCGCGCTGCCACACGCCATGTGGATGCTCAATATAGATTCGCATGAATATCTAATGTGGCACACACTCGCACGCATTTGCTTCATCACACCTCTAGCATTCATTCACGTCATCAATCAGTCATCCAATTGGGAGCTGGGATGGCACGCCCACTCCCAAGCAGAGTCTGCGTACATTTATAGCCATGTGCATATAAGAAAGAGCCTGCACATAACTAAATGGGGAGATATACTTGAATGAGACTTTGATTAGCCTGAAATAATAAAACACAAATGTATTATAAATCCCAATTGGCAGTCGAATAGGAGCGCTAAGCTAGTCCGATTAGATAACACTCAAATACAGCTGCTTGAGCAGCATTTCAATAAGAATTAAACACTTGTTAAGATAAGCATATAGACATATATTATATGCAGCTAATGGCACTCATTAAATCAAATCCCCGAGTCAACTAAGATAATGGCCACTTGTGTTGGCCAACACACACACAGTGATACAAAGGAAAAGCGTAAAGGAAAAGCGCAGTAATTTTCCCACTGTTATATGTGATTAGGTCTATTTGATTAACCACACCCCGTTGTCCGTGATGTGGGAATATAAATATTATGTCTCAAGTTAACATTTCTATAGGCCTGCGTGTGTGTGCGTGTGTGTGTTTGTGGAAGCAGTTAAACGCTTCTGGCTGCCAGCCACGCCTACAAAATCAAAATTAATATACCGCTGGGGCAGCAGCACTTGCGGGTGTCATACAAAACAAATAAAATAAATCAAATCGGAGAAGCGAATGAAAGGAAATCGCAATTCGAATGAACGAACGCATGTCTCTCTGTGTGTGTGTGTGTGTGTGTGTGTGGGCGGTGGATGGGGATGTTTGTTGCGAACAAAAGGGGAGCAGCACTTGGCACCCAAAATTTATGCGCACAGCCGCGCCCACGCCCACACGCCCACGCGCCCGGAGTTCCTGCTCTCTGCTCCGCGTGTTTGTGTGAGGATATACATATACATATATATATATATATATATAGATTGGGTAAGGGGCTCGGGGTGCTGATTTTAGGGGTTGTTACCAGCGCCAATAACTCATTTTCAAATGGAAATAACATCAAATAAAATTCGCGCTACTGTGTCGCCCAACATTTTCCGGCCTTGACGGCCATATGTGTCTGTGTGCGCGTGTGTGTGCGTGTGTGTGTGTGTGCTGTTGACGCTGGTCGTGGTCCCGTGGTCTGGTGGCCTGGCGGTCGTGGCGTATGGATCGTGTGGTCGTTTGACTGATGAAATATCGTGACAGGCAGTATAAAAGCTATTAAAGCCGAGCGTAGATGGCGCTACTTGAATTTGTCAAAATGTCTTTTTACGCGCTTTCCAACGCAGGCGGCGCGCACCAACAACAATAACAAAAGGGGCCCAAGCCCAGCTCACATATGCCTAACAACAACACACACACACAACACACACACACACGCATAGAGAGTAAACGGGTGAAACTTTGATTGATGCCAATGTGTCACGCAGGCGCGCATGTGGCTAATGGGCGGTTACGTGGCTGCCCCCACCCCGCCGCACCTCGCCGCACCGCACCGCACCAGAGTCGCCCCAATCGTAGCTCGAACTCATGCATTGTCACATCGAAATGCCACAAGCTTTTCAGCCTTTGACAAGCGTTTGACAAATGTTTCGGTTTTCGGTTTTTGTTTAGCTACAAGTGAGTGAGTGTGTGTGTGTGTGCGTCAGTGTGTGTGTGTGTTTGTTTGTAAGCTAATAGGTAATCGAAACTCAATTATTTGTTTGTCTTTGTCTTTGTCTTTGTCTTGTAGCTCGATATGACTGCGTCTTAGATGTGTAAACAGCGCTCGGCTTAGATTTATTTATGAACTGGCTGTTGGTATGTCCGAAATGTGCGGATCGGATCACACATCAAATGGTGTCCCGCTGCTGCAGCAGACGCGTCCACAAATAAACGCGCGCGCCACAAAGCATCTCGAATACATCAAAGTAACAAGCTCCAGCTGTGCACCACAGCCAACCACAGCGAAAACCACTGACCAAGCACGCCCAGAGCGCAGCAGCAGCAGCAGCAGCAGCAGCGAGGAGGAGCGAGGAGCGGGGGTAGGCAGAGCTAGCCAGCCAGGATACCGGCGCCCACTGTCGCTAAAATATGACATTGACTTAATAAAGAAATGAAATATCGCAAGCCAAGTGGAACCCACTCGCCGTCGCTGAGGTCGCTGCGGAGGGGGGGATTTCGGGCGAAGCTGGCGCTAGTTGCCATGCTGCGATTTCGCAAATTGTGGCACTTTCAGCTGCAATGCCCCCCGCCTGAGGTGGTTCTCGTCGCACCCCGCACCGCGCACTCCACCGTCGGGTGTGACTGCGAGCGCAGTTGTACGAGCTGACCCATTGATCTTGTCGTGGCGTTTCATTATTTACATTTCCTCCTCTAACTATGGCGGAGCAGTTAGTGAGCAGCAAAAGAATCTTAATTGGATTAGCTGCAGGCGAAGGTAAGATATGCTTGGCAAGTGCATGTGAGATCTTGTATACAAGAGCTATGCTCTTTGGTGAAGATTTCTATAAGTAAATATTATATATTAGATATATAATATATTTTTAAATAGATTTAATAACAACCTGCATATTTTTGTATTTTTTTATTGCAAGTTTTCATTCAGCATTTCAACTAATATATAGTAACAATGTAAAGAATATGCCTATTCCGGTTTATATATATATATTCTTTTCGCTTGATCGATTGTTGCTAGTTTAACACAGATTTGAATAGCCTTCACAGTCAAGGATTTCCTTATGTAAGCTTCTTATTTTTTTTATGGATAAGTTTATTAATTTCAACAATCAACTAACATATGAGTTGAACCCTGTAAAACTATACAAGTTTTCCAATTTACAGAAGCCCCAAATAGAAAATTTGAACCGATTGGAAGAAGGAATTTCGTTAATATAGTTTGACAGAAAAGCTCGCGGTAGAGATTCGAGTTTATGGCTAGATAAACCCAAGCCTTTAGCATACATTTATATACACTTACCAACTTTTTGTACAGTTTATCAATTACATGTATATTTTAATACAATCTAAGTTACAAAATAATTAAAAATTAGATAATGAATTTAGATTTTTATTTGATGAACATAAATAATTTAAGGTTCAATCTTTTTACTCAATAATGTAAATTAGATTCGTTTTGAATGGGTATAAATTATATATCTATATATGTATATAAATGTTAAATGTCTTCATTGAGTATAAATGATATATCTATATATATAAATGTTAAATGTCTTCATTGAGCTCCACTCATTGTCCATACATTTGTTCGATTTATTTAATATATACTTAATGTAAAGCCCATCAACATGTGAAATATTAATGCTCTTCTCTCCTCATTCTTCCGCACTTAATCAAGCCCAACAATTTGCTCTCTTTTACTTACAGCGCCTTCTACCTGGCCAGCCTCGCTTTAACTAGTCGCAGACTCTAACTAGCAGCAGCCCCTCTCTAACAGTTAATTAACGTACGTATATTCATTTAAGCCTAAGCACTTGTATTTACATGCATATTCACGCTTTATCTCCTCCTTTCTAAACTTGAACTAAATGATATAGGCAGTGCTACTAAATTAGCCACTTATTAGATCCTATGCATTAGCAATTAGAGTAATTTGTATAAGAGTACAGTTTAAAGTGGCTTAAAGCGTTGCTCTATGAATTGCTATTGGCAGCTATTCAGCTCTTTGGCTAACTACACTCGATTAGGTTAAATTGTGAATAAGTCTGCACTATTCACAATAGACAAAGGCTTTTGCTTAATGCGCAATGATTTAACTGTGTTGCAGGTCAGCTGCTCGATTTAAAGCTGAAATCTGGATGTCAACGTGCCTAGACTCCCTTCTCCCACCTCTTATCTCCCACCTCCCACCTCCTGCTTCAGTTGACTCAGCCATTGTTCGCTGCGCCGCTATTGTCTGATGTAAATGAAGCGAATTTTCGTATGAGTACCTGGCATAGTTGCTTCTCTCTGCAAATCAATTGAACTTCAAGTCTGCCTCTGTGTGAGTGTGTGTGCGTGTGTGTGTGTGTGTGAGTGGTTGGGTTAAGTAGAGGATTTAAATTTCTGCCTAGCTCGTACGGTATTAACTTTTCACTCTAAGCCAGCAGCGCAGGCAGCGTGCAATAAATTACGTTAAAGACGCCAAACTCAGGCAAATTTGCATTTCCCCTTTTAGGGAGTAAGACAGAGAGTGAGTGAGAGAGGGTAGAGTGAGCGCGATAGAGTGAGTTAGAGTGCGGCACACGCATCATCATAATTAATAAGAGACAATTTGACAATGGCCCTGTTAGCGATATCATTTTCAACTGCACAAACTGTGCAGCCAAATGAACAGCAGCAGGAGCAGCAGCACGAGCAGCAGCAGGAGCAGGAGTCGGAGCAGCAGCAGTGGCAGCGGCAACGGCAGCGGCAGCTCGGTCCAAACCGGGTCCTGGTCCACCCTCTTTTGCCATTTTGCGCCAAATTAAATTCAACCTCAATTGAGGGGTTAATTTCTATCACCACGCAAACAAAAACAAAAACAGCGAGAGCACGAGCTATCTCGAGGGGTGGCTGCGGATGCGGCAAATGGGCGTGGGTGTGAGTGGTGTGGATGTCCGGACAGCCGGGGCGGGCAGGGCAGGCGGGCAGCAGGGATATCGCACCATTATCTGCATCGAGTTTCACATAGAGAAAATCATTACGCCATTCGCACCATGAGACGTATTCAATTTGAGTGTCGTTGAGCTCTTTATTACGTTAGTGTGAAAGTCGCGTGCGCCCGAAAAAACCCCGGCAACAATGCCGACCAGACCCGGGGCGGCCCGCAGGCACTGCTCCTGGTCTTGGGCTTCGGCTTGGGCATGGGTCTGGGTCTGGGTCTGGGTCTGGGTCTCAGTCTATGCCGGCTCTTGCATTCATTCACGGTGCGTAAGTCACAGCAGCAACAACAGCAGCGAAGGGCGTTTGCCGTAGGAAGTGGAAGTAAATTGAAAGCATGCTGCCGGGCGGGCGAACCGAAAACGTTGGCAACCCTTCTTCAACTGGCTGAAGAGAGGCTGCCCCAGTGGCAGCAGTAGCTGTGGCATCGGTAACTCTGAAATCCATTAGCAGGCAGCGTGCGGCGATGGCCAGCGGCATGAGGCTTTTATGCGCAACGCGTACTGCTTTCGTTTTCGGTTAACCATGAGGCATGCCCCCGCTGTCTCGATGCCATGAGTAGTCAATCTCGACGAGACTCATAAACATATGCGCCTCACGTCGTTTGGCGTAAATCTAATGCCAGCCAGCCAGGCTAGCTAGACGACACCCCCCTGCGGGGGCAGACGGCCAGAGCGCCTTTGCTTCTTTGATGAGGTTAGTGACTTTACCGAATTAACTCCCACTCGCCGTTCACCGGAGCAGCCCGCCCACTACGCCCCATTTGGCCGGGGCGTTGCCGAACCGGAAACCAATGCATTTTGTTGGTCCAAAACAAGGGGTGCCACGCTTTAACGCCTCAAAAGATCTCTGGGGACACTTTAGAAACACAATGCGGCATTTAAATGAACACATGAAACCTTAGAGGTTCGCTCTACCGAAATACCCACTCTAAGGCTTAGACACACACACACACACACGCACACACACACATATGACGAGTAGCTAATTATGTTTATTTGGGCTGCGAGGCAGTTCCAAAGGGCAAACAGGAATTTTGCATAATATTAAAAATTTGTTAATTGAGCTTTTCACTTATCTAAAATTATACGGCCGAGTGATAGGGCCTGAAATGTATTATAGACCGAATGTTAACTGAAATTAAAGCATGTAGAGTGGGAAGTTAGGTCAAAGTCTGTTTGGCTTTAAATGAAAAATATGAGCAGGTAAAATCTGAAAATATTTGTAGGGAAATACTTTTAACGGCTTACGAAATTCTACTAAGTATAAAAGTATATACATATGTAAAAGAAGTTGCTTGAATTTCTTTCCTAACAATTTGCAAACTACATTTCATATTTGATCATAATCTCAATTGGGTTAGAGTATTTCTCAGTCGGATACGCTTAATTGATTGATGTGCTTGCTCACAGAACAAAGCTGGCTTACGCCGTACTTATGTTTATCTGACATCTGAAATCCGCAATCTGAAATCCGAAAGCCGAAAACCGAAATCCGAAATCCCAGTAGTGCAGCGTGTACAATCGAAAAGTTGTTGACATATCGAATCTATGCGCCATAAATTTTATTTATTTATGTGTGGAACATGGCTTGTGCTCCCGTTTGGGCTGTGCCGCGCGAAAATCGGCCATGAATATCAATGGGGGGATTGTTTCACGATGCGGCGACGCCGGCACGCGCCCAACGTCCAACCTCGATGATGCGACTAAGTGCTCCTGGCCCTGTGGCGCAAGGCCAAGTCTATATATATCAGAGTCTCTGTGTGTGTGTGTGTGTGTGTGTGTGTGTGTGTGTGTATTGCTGCTATTGATATTGTTTTTATCAACATCAACGTGTGCAAAGCTCCGGCTCCAGCAACAGTCGAGTCCGGGTCCACTTGTGCCCCTGATGAGATTTTAATTTTATTTTATTTGGGATTTTGTTTTGCTGTTGCCGAGACTCGAACTGACGCTGAAGCTGAAGCTCAATCTGAGTGCCCGCCGGACTGAGGGACGTAAATCAGCACACTTTCAATATTGGCCGTATCGAACAAGGAGCAAGACGCTGCCGGACTTTGCTTTGGGGTTGTTTCAACTACTTTTATATCGACTCACTTTAGATTGCCCCGGGCTGATCCTGATGGACTTATGCCCGAGGCTTACACACACACAGGGATTCCTCTGCGCTTACCCATATGCATGTGCGTGTTTCTGGCGGCTTACACTTGTCCCGGGCGGGAGCAGACCAAAAAAAAAAAGAAAGATGATTGCTCTTCCTGTTCCTATTCCTGTTCCTGTTGAGTGCTGATTGCTTCGGCATATGAGATAAATGAGAGCATCTGTGCGCCGGCCGAGCTGAAGTGCCCGGCATCTTTTCGTATTAAATTCATGAAAGTTAAGTGCTTTGTAATTGATGTTATAAAATATTTATGACAGCCCCAGCCCCAGCAACAACAGCAGCAACAGTCAGAGTCTCAGTCTCTTTTCTCAGGTATCTCCGTGTTACCTGCGGGTCATGAGAATGCCAACAGACGGACTGATGGCCAAAAAATTAACTTTGTCTCTAATTGACATTAATTATTTAAAAGGATTTCATGCGCTCCATTTGAAGTAAAGTGTTTGCCCAGCCGCAACGAACTCGAATTGTCGCCAGCATAATTGACAGAGTTAGGAAAAGTTGTGAGCCTGTTGGGCCATTAAATGAAATTCTAAGCACTGACACCTCAACCAGGTGTTAACCAATCAAGTCAGCCACGTATTCTCAGTGATAAATCACAGACTCGACAGACCGAGGGGCAGTATGTAGTCAGAGACAATAGTCGATACTCGATGCTGTTTGATAATGTTGCTGGAGTAGTCCACTTATTGTCTGCCAGTGCTCGAGACTCGATTGGCCTTGGCCTTGGCAGCAGGCAGCTCTTTGATGATGCTCTATGGATGATGAATTATATTTGACATCTATGGGCTGTCGCTCACACTTGAACCTTTGCCCAACCAACTATGACCGGGCACACTCATTTGGCTAGAGTCGTACTTGGATATGTTTATTTTACTGTCAAAACATTAAAGCAAACTCTGTGTAGCACCGGCCGCCACCGGAGGGTTGTTTGCCAACCAAAAAGGGGGCGACAGCGGCTCACTTTGATAGGTTTCCACTTACGTGAGGGTGGAAGCGTTGGCGTCACGTGGCGCTCGTCTGCCACGTACCACGTACCACGTACCACATTCACGTCCAGACGCAGCCTCTTTGGCTTGGCTTTGGCTTGTGTGGGCAAACATATTTGCATATGTTGGCGGCATATTTTAACAAATCCTGCTGGATTTCCTGCTCAACAGACACTAGATACACACACTCCCAGCTACAGAGAGAGAGAGAGAGGGAGAGGGAGAGCAAGAGAGACAGAGAGTCACATGCCTTTTTGACAACTCATAACAATCACTCATCATAAACAATGCGTCCATCCGACGTCCCGTTCGTCCGCTCGACACACTGAAGGGACAACGCTCGAGCACTGATGCATGCCTAGAGAGACATACATAGCTAGAGATGGTCTGCAATAATGATTGGGATGGCCTCAAGTAGCCAAAGTGTTTAGTATAATTGGTGGCTCTTACAGATTGGCATCCGTTTGGCCAGCGAGAATCCCTCGCTTAATGATTTAATCTACTGCAAATTAGTTATCGGCGTTGCCTTTGGCCATTCATTTGTCCGCTGTGCGCATTCCTTGGCTGCCTGCCTGGGCATCTTGAGGTCAATTAAAACAATCCGCAAAATAATTGCCAAGAAATTTATTCGCTTCATTAACTTGTTAAAGGACGTGGGACATGAAAGTTAAGCGCAGAGTCAGCCGCATGAAGTCAGCTAGAAAATTAAGTGAAATAATTAAATCTCAATCGGAATCTATTAGATTGGCATTCGGGCTGCACAACCCTTGTCAGTGTGCGGGGGGTGGGACCTGGAAGACAAATAAATTTCGAAGGCCATCAGCTAATCTCATAGCGACGTCTCAGCAAGGGGTTAACGACGCTGTCACTTGGCGCTGGGGTTGAAAATTTTAACATTTCGCCAGTGTTTGGCAAATGCAACAATCGCTCGGAAGGCGGCGGTGGGTGTGGGTGTGGGTGTGTCAGTGTGGCTGTGGCTGTGGAGCATACACACCCTGCTTCACCACATAGAGTCTGGCATGGTCATTTATCACCCACGCAGCATCTTTCATAATCAGGCCAACAGCAGTAGGCAAAATGCAAATGACTCAGCCTGCAGACTGCAGCCAGCAGCCAGAAGGCAGAAGGCAGCAGCAGGCTGCAGCCAGGGCACAAAGGACCAGCCGCGGCTTTTAATTTACAACATCCTACGGGCCAACAACAACACAAGCTCCATTTGAATATAGCGCCCAGCCCAGAGACAAAGACAGCGAGAGACACTGAGAGGGATAGAGAGTGGGAGAGAGAGGGAGATGGGCGGACAGCCCCGGTTGGGCTCTTTACTTATAGTGCCACAGTGCCAGACAAAAGGTCGGCACGGCACGGCACGGCACGGATCGGCTTGGCTCGGCTCGGCACATACACGTCCACGTCCACATTCCGACCGACTTAATTAATTTATGCACTCATGGTTGGTCCCACTGAAATGCATCGGAGTCGGGGCCGGGCTGTTTTATTCGGACTTTAGCTGGACATCATTTCTTTGCTCTTCTTGAAAACCCGCCTAATTTCAAAATTAATGAGCGGAATCTTGATGGGCCGATGGAAGCGATAAGCCTCATGATTTTGACTGTCACACACACACACATACACAGAGAGAGAGAGGAGAGAGACCAACACACACACACACACACACACACACACAGAATGTCAGGCAGACCGTCTGTTGGCTAAGTGCGGCGTTCTCGTACCGCTCAGCTCTTTGAGCATGGCCAGAGCCGAAGTAAATCACGTGTTTATTGGCACTTCACTTACGACACCGTCACCAAAGCAACCAAAAAACAAAAACAAAACAAAAATGGCACCGCTCTGTAGAGGCTGCAGAGGCTGTAGAGGCTGCAGAGGCCGTAGAGGACAGCCGATCGGGTTCGGGGCATGAAAACGGGGAAACGTCATTAATTAGCCGGTTTTTTGAAGTGTGGGGAACGGATGGCAGTCGACGTGTTTATTTGGTTCTCCACTCCGTCCCGTCCAACTGCCATCGCATATGTGTTCGGGGGAGCTTCATTTACGAGCTCTTTTTAGTGTGTGCCTCTACTTCTGCCTCTCCCTCTGCCTTTGCCTCTGCCTTTGGCTTTGGCTTTGTTGCCGCGCCAGCGACAGCCGCGTCCCACATATAGTTGACAGCAGTATAAATATCAGTGACAAGCGAACAAACATACAACAGCGTGTTCATTTACTCTCTTAAGTACTGTCAAAATATATTTACAAATTGTCGGACAGGACAATTTGTCGGAATGAAATGCATACTCTACATAGGAAAAGAAATAAATTTTATATGTATTTATAAAATTAATTTGAATAACTAAAATATTGATTATAATTCACGCCAGCTGGCCGTGCTTACCCTACACAGTCTGTCTAATATTTCGTGCCACCAGTGTAGCCAAGCTATTCTTTCATTTATTTCGGTTTGACCGGAAACTTCTTATCGGCTGGCTAATCTTATTGATGTCTCTCAGATCTGTTGAGGCCCAAATGACGATGTGGGTTTCAGTGCTGACCTCAAGACAAACGTAAATTTGTATATCGCATCCATTTGATTCATTCATTGGCATTCCATTTGGGCCCAGAACCTCGTCTTCGTAAAAGCCAGCCAGCAGACAAACAGTCTGCCTCTACCGCCTGTTGCACACTTGGCTCTGTTTTCTCTTATGGCTTTTATTCATACCAATATTAAATATACAAATTTAATGTAAGTTGAGCTTTGTTAACTGCAGATCGTTGAATGTTTATGCTCTAACAATAATTGAATGCCTTCTTTTATTATTTTTTTAGTGGCTTTAACTATCTTTGATGCGGATGCGGAGGCTGCTTAACTGGTTTGCTATGATACGCTGATTATACTCTTTTTGCATCATTTTGCTAACATTTTTTATTATTTTCAGATTTGTGCTCTGGCTACGATGCGGAAGAAAAACTATCGAAATCTGGCTTTAACCGTATATATTCATATATGAAAAGTTCATTATAAAAGGAGCAGCTGCTATAAATATTTTGTTTGTATACTAAAGTCAGCTGCAAGGAAATCTAATTAAGGTTCATTAACTATTGTATATTCATAAAAGAAATTGTTGATATAAAAAAGCGCTTATTACATGCAAATGTTTTTAGTATAAGCTAATTATTGCTCAAATCGTTAACAAGCAGCCAATTGTTGGCTAGCTATTAAGCACTTATCGTTAAACCTAGTATAGGATCACATTGACAAATTCATAAGTCAGAGTATTTGTAGTTTATTTAATACATAAGCAATCAAATTAATTCAAAAGGCCAATGCGTGTTTATAAGAAGCAAAATTATATAGGTTAAATTACTTTGGATAAGTTTTACCCCGACTTAAGTAAATATGTGTCCCAAAAATAATATAAAACAAATAAAGAAAATCTAGAAAAAGTGGATTGCCATTTAAGTTGATGTTGCCGAATTTGCGTAATGATTATTGTACATTATTCATGGAAAAAAAAAAACAACATTTTGCATGGCACGTCTAAATAATGTATAAAAAAATTAATAGAAATAGAGGAATTTTTAAATAATTTGTATGTGTTCAACATAGTTACGTATGTATATATATAATTTTAATAATGAAAATAAGAAATATGTGAAAAGAATCCTTGAATTTGTTTATCTGTCCATTGTCCTGAGTTCTTTATATGTACAAGTTATTTCTTTTTGTATATATAATGTTTAGTAATTTAGTAATGCAGCCAAATTCAAAGTCGTTAGGTGGCCTATAGCATATGAAGAACTCAATTATATTTCGAGGTATTGTTAAAATATTACCTGTGCTAATGGTAAGATTCTATTGATTCCATACATTTTTAAATACTGTATAAGGCTTTTAATTATAATTTTCAGATCGCATATAAAGCAAGATTTTGATTGAAAATCAAATATAATTGTGATTTTTGAATTGTTGTTTTCATCAGCTTACGTAATATTATTAACAGGTTATTTCAAGCTTAAAACAATATATATGTATATATTTATTATTGCGTAGTCAAGAGGATCACTGAAGCTTAATATTTGACACTGCCTAAAAGTATGCAACGATTTTTTCAATCAACAAAATGTAGCATACTTTTCTATATATCCAATTGGCTTTCATTAAGATCGAAATCCATTTGGAATTGTGCAAAACTGCTGAAGGTATATGAAAGATTTATGTAAATATTAAAAAAAAAAACTTAGGAACTACAAAAACAAATGAAATAAAATGAATTTGTAATACAAAC
This sequence comes from Drosophila navojoa, assembly GCF_054131105.1. Classification (NCBI taxonomy): domain Eukaryota; kingdom Metazoa; phylum Arthropoda; class Insecta; order Diptera; family Drosophilidae; genus Drosophila; species Drosophila navojoa. The sequence continues at coordinate 9,170,608 of NC_142892.1, read as the reverse complement.
AAGAAAATTAAGGCAGTGGTCCTTTGCCTAATAAATCGCAAATAAAATCAGAAACAAAGAGTTGTATAGTATATAAATTTTTTAAATATTTGTTTTATCAAAACAATTGATGTACTTGGATAAGAAATACAACTATTACAGAGCTACAAACTATTGCGACAGAGCTACAAAAGATTGTATACAGATATAAATTGAGAATCAGAAAAACATGCATGAAAATAAATCCTTGATAAAACTGGCAAAAGCAAATCTGTTAATGTATAATAGAAAAAAGTAAAATATTGAAAATGCACAACTGTATCTATTTGCAAGCACTTAGATAGAGACATGGAATGCCAACCAAAAAGATATTCTCATACAAACTAGAGCTAGAGCAGGAGAGTGTGAATGCCACCCCAAACGGCTGAAGCGTTAATTGTCGGAGGGAATTAATAAACTATTGTTATCTGTTTACGGCCTGGATGTGGGTAATATCGGTCACATCCTCATCTGCCAGACAAAATAGATCTCTATACGCAGCCAAACATATATACATTGTGGCAGTTGGCAAATCGAGCAACATAAATCATGCCAAACTGTTTTGCTTTCTGGGCATAGAAAGTCAAACAAAATACGATCACTTAAATGTATTCAGGCATTTATTTATGTCAAAACATGGTACATTAAGCCGCTGGCAACCCTCCGGCAGGCCAGGATCAGGTATACCCGAAGGGTCAGTCGTATAACTCAATTAAAGACGACTCTGCCCTCACGCACACCGTCGCAGCGGGGTGTCGGCGCATTAGCCACTTCTTCTACAACCTCGTCTGCGTCCGCGTCTGCGTCTGTGTCTTCGTCTTGGTCTTGGTTCTCTGATTTGAGCAGTTGCTCAATGGACAGTCTAGATAGTCTCAAACAATGCTGCGAGGATCACAACGGGGTCGTTGTGGTTTAGGATGCTGGCGACGCAGTCGAGACGCCACAAATATCAAATGAAACTCGAACTGGCCATTCTGAATGAATGCCTCCTAACAGCCAGCTCTCTCATTGTTGGCCCCGTCGCTAGCTGCTGGGGTACAGCTGCTGCGGCTGCTGTGGCTGCTGCGGCTGCTGCTGCCGCTGTGTGGCCCGCCTGCGCAATTGATGGCAAATGCTGGCCACGACCGACCTCCAAGGGCAAGCGCAGAAAACATGATTTTTGTGTAACGAGAACATTGTTCTCGCAATCTCTCTACCTTGGCCACACTGCGATTGGCGTCGTTGGCGATCGCCGCAGCTCCTGGGCAGCCGGGCAGCCGGGCACTCGGGCAGCGGGCACTTTTAGCAACTACACGATTGTTACAGCCGGATCGTGCAAGAATACAGCGACGGTCTGACAGGTGGCGCCGGCGCCAATTTAAATATGAGAACAACGAATGATTATCCAGCGATCAGGCCTAAAAAGAAGTACGACAAGACAATACTCAAAAGATCATCTCAAACTTCCAAACTTGAATGAATAATGCAAACTTTGCTCTAATGATGTGAAATAGATATATTGTTATGTGTATGTGAATATAAAAAGTCTTTAAATCATTTCTAATTACTAGTTCATATAAAATTATTTTTTTGTTTGTGTAAATAATAATTGAAGAAAATACTTTATGCTCACTCGAAAGCATAGCTGCCCTATATGAGCATAGCAGTTCGATTTCCAATTCAACTAATATAATATTCTTTTGCTATATATTCCGTACAACATATATTCTACACACTAAATACAGCTAAAAACATATTCCATATACAATTTAATCCCTTTGCATTGAGCTAAAAAATAAATGTAATTTCTTAATCTATTTTATTCACTCTAACGAATCGATAAGTTCGCTTAGATAAGCGAACATAGGCTTAAACGTGGCTATATTAAGTAGCTTCGTTACGGATCAAGCATATATATATATATATATATACATACAAATATACATATCTACATCTGCTTGTGAGTACAGCGATATAAATATGTAAGCTGGAACACGTGATGTTATTTATGTGCCCCAAGCGCAGAGCCCACGTTGCAACCCCTCATAGAAATCAATGCCAAAAGGTAAAAATGTTTCACGAAATTCAATTAAGGGTAGAGAAATGTTAAGATTAAGCCTTCCAGAAATATAGAAACGTGGCCTCCATTGTGCCACCGACTTGAAGAGCTTAAATAAAAACACTTGAGCTCTGAAATGATATATGTATGTTTGCATGGGCATAAAAATGTTGCTGATAATTATCAAGTAATTACGATGAGTTGAGTATACTTTATAGAAATAATTGAGCTTTGAACGAAAGGTATACATATATACATATATAATAGATAGAAGTTGTGACTGAGTGCGTGAGCTATATATTCTTGATGCGAATCAATAAAGAAATAAGGGCGTAACTTATGGAAATAATGATCTGAGTAGCTCTGTGCTGTAATTTATTGACATCAATTAATAATGAAATATTATTAAAAATTTATTTATTACAGTGGTTCAATGCAACATTTTGAATACTACAGACTGGGACACTCTTCACTCAAGTTGATAGTAATAAAATTGTATATGAAAAGAAAATGGTCTAAATATGTATATATACAAATAGAGAATTTCCATCCCATACAGCACTTCACATTATTTAGTTTACATAATTAAGAATGGAAAACTACTTAACAGTCTTTTATATCTATCAAATGTTGATGTACAAGTGAACAACCTGAATACCCTGTACTTAATGTAACATCAACTTGGGTATTCTGAATTCTCTCTGATAGATTTTGATCACGATTAAGTAAATCATGAGTAGTCGGTAAATATATGTACCATAGAGCCATATATATTTTCCTTAAGCAGATGCATTGCATAATAAATGATTCATCATATATTCATATGAATATATATACAAACAGTCAATAATTACAAAGTTAACTTGACTCTAGGATATCTTACACTTCCCATAAACCTTGTGCAATCATGAATGAAGGACTCCCCTGTCAGATACAGGGTATCTCTTAGTTCTCAAGCACCGTTACATGTGCTGTGCCACTTTTTATCTAGTTTATGAGCAGCAGTGAGGGCATTAAAAATTCAAGTTGAGCTCGACTGCGTCCCGAAATTTGACTGCCTGATGAATGAGGAAGGTCGCTCGCTCTCACTCCCGAAAAGTGTCCCCTCGAAGGCAGGGCAATTCGATCTAGGCGACGCTGGCGCCAGCCGCTGGTCCAGCCGCAGTCTTATCAATGATGCAGCAGGTCCTTTTCTAGTTTTATCTGCGTCTCACTATGTCACTGACGCGACGACACTTGTGAATGGACAACGGGCAGGACAATAGCGCCGCTGTGGGTCACTCACTCTCCGCGCTCTCGGCCTGGCTGGCACCAGTTGCCAACTGGGCAGATCTCATTTTAATTGCACGGCCTGATCGATCACACGCAGTGTGCCAGGTCAATCTGAATGTGTGTGTGTGTGTGTGTGTGTGAGTATCTGTTACAACAGAGCAATGAACATAATGTTGTACAAGTATCTTTAAGATGCATGCGATATATGCATTGAACCTAACTACCTGTCTCTGCTGGCCTGCCTACCTGTCCGCCGTCTGTCTGAGCCTAGTTAATCTGTCCCGCTTTCGATAGCGTTTTAGTGCTCAATTTTTAACTCTACGCCCCTTTTGTGGTTTTGCTCTTTACAACTGTTTATGCCTTTTATGATACGTCTTGACCAGGCCAGACCAGGCCAGACCAGGCCAGACCAGGCCAGGCCAGGCCAGACCTCGACTTCGACTTGAACCTGGCCAACGACTTTGTCCTGCCGACAATCAGCACACGAGTGCCCCGATCCAGCGTTGTCCACTTGTCAATCGGAAAGTCGTTCGGATTGTAATTTAATATGCTGGCCGTGTATTCATATTGGCTCGGTTCGTTGTTTCTCTTATTTAATCTGGGCAGCTGGATGGCGGCTATTGGCGTTCGGCTCCTTCACACTTTTGGTGCCCCTTGACCATGTTGGCCATGTCCATGTCCAGATAGATGCTTACATTGGCCCATTAGGGCCGCTGCGGTCGCTGTTCGGTGTTTGGTTTTTGGTTTCCTGCAAATGTGCCTCGCTCATTTAAATATTTTATCATTGATGCGCCGAGTAGACACTAAAGAGAATTTTATATCTTTTCAGTTCGCTACGTTTTTATCACTCGAATGAACAAAAACATTTGTTACCAATCAGAGTTCTTAATTTTACGGCCTGTCTTTCGGCTCACAAAAGTGCCGCTGCGACAAAAGTGGACCCAACTTCCCAATCCACCTCCAGTCCAGCCTCACTCTCGTTCTCTGTCTATCTCGCTCTCTCTTTCTAACTCTCGCTGGATCTTTTGTCGGCTTTGTCGCAGAAATTAGTCGTGTATTCCTTTAAAGCTTGTATGTATTCAATGGCAGTATCTTAATTGGCTTTGATGCTGCGATGGCCTTTCATAAATTTCAATCCATTCACATGCGACTCTCTGCATCTCTGTGCGACTGTGCGTGTGTGTCTGCATGTGTGTGCGCTGTTTACATTAGCTGGTAAAAGCATTAATGAGTATTCCTCTCTGAAAATAAATGACGTGAAGTGTATGAAAATGAATTGTTGAAATGAAATGTTAATATGTACATATACATCACTTTATGATCGCGATGACAGCCAGCGATAGCCACGGCACAGACATCATTTATTATGGCCAATATTCAATTTGCCTTAAGTATGAATGGCCTTATGAATCACTAATCAAACATTTGGCTTTCCTTCTGATTAGTTAACTAGCCATAAAACCCGATGAAGAAGCGCTAAGCAAAAGACGAACTTGTAAATTGGAGCTCATTGATTGCGAGAGCTGACATCCGGTGGGAAATGTCATTGTAGACTATTTAGAGTTTATAAATATATGTAGATATGATATAATAGCTATTTAATTGTTCAGCTATATTGCTTTAGACATATATCTCTCTCCTGTTCTTTCATGTATTTGCCCAATAGTGCATTGTACGATCTACATATTGCATTGAATGGTACTACCTCTCTATGTGATTCTCATGAATTCATATAAAGCTCTACATAATTCCAAGGATTGCGCTTTCTCTCTCTCTCTCTCTCTGTCTCTCTCTCTCTCTCTCTCCCTCTCTATCTCTCTCTCTCTCTCTCTCTCTCTGTCTCTCTCTCTCTCTCTCTCTCTCTGTCTGCAAGCTGTCTGAATAATTATAATTACAATTTATTACCAAAATAAGGAATATCTACGACTGAGCTATAAAGATTGTGCTGTTAGCACATATGTGGGTAGGATTAATGTGGATATAATTCACGTCATATCCCAGACATCATATCCACATCATATCCCCATCATATCATATTTTTGTCATCAGAGCTTAAGCAAGCATTCAGGTACTCGAACCTACTTGAATGACTTCTAACTACCCTCGAGTATTCAATTGACATGCAGGAAGATAACTCCGTCAAGACAATGGACTTTGCAAATAAATGACAAATTATGGACGATAAATTCTCAAGAGTTAAACTGGACAGACGTCAGACGTTCAGATCAGGCCAAATGTTATAAGCGAGAAACTGGAGCAGTTGCTTCTTTCAAAAATTATGTTAAACTAGCGGAAGAAGCGAAGCACAAATTTATGCACTCGTCCAGGCAGGGTGCAAAGGCATAATTTATGAGTGCGTTCCACAGTTTCGATCTATCTCTCTCTCTCTCTCTCTCTCTATCCCTCCTTCTCTCTCGATATATACAAGTGCTGGCGGATATACAAGCGAATGGACATGGTCGTAATGCTAAATGACTAATAGGAGGGGGAGACTGAAGCTGAAACTGAAGATGAGGGCGAGAGTGAGAGTGAGAGGGAGAGGGACAGGCAGAGGGAAATAGCGTTTACCGCAATAATGAAACAAGGCATATTGGAAAAATTTCACGGCCATTTGGCCGCTGGCTAAACCGAGTCGAAGTCACTCCATGTCACCGGCCACTGGTCAGGGTCTAATTTATAGAGCGATTCGGTGGGTGTTTTGTTTATTTATTCACGAGTCTCTACTGTGAGATTCAATTTATGCAGGCTGAGCGGCCGACACGAGGGGGCGACGCGAGAGGGCGAGACACGGTCAGGTAAATTGAAAAATGGACATTTGTTGTTACAGATCCATTGACTCATTTACCAGAGCAAGAGCAACAACATTTGTTGTGTCCCAGCTCTTAAAACAGGAATAGGAACAAATACAGAAACAGACACAGGAGCTGGGGTGGGAGGGCAAGGGCACGACTTTGGCTTTTCAGCTTAGATAAGCCGGCTGCTGCTGCTGCTGCTGTTGCTGCTGCTGTTGCTGCTATCGTATCTCTACTGTAGCAGACGCCGGGCACAGTTGGGCTCGAGGGTTGTTTGGCTGCTGGTTTGACATGCAGATGTGACGAGCGCGGATTTGTTTCGTGTAGTGAATGTTCTTTTTTTTTTCTCTGACAAGGACAACTTGATTTTTTTTTTCTATTTTGGTTTTTTGAGCGATGCGCTTTTTTGGGGCGTAATGGAAATCCTTTTTAAGCTTGAGCGACGACAACAACAACAACAGCGAGGAGAAAAAGTGTTCGCGAGTGCATTTGACACTTTGTACTTGATGGATTATGCTTAATTATTGATTAAATGGGCTTGTACTTGTCAGCCCAAATGCAAAATCCATTACCTATTTTGAATATGCCCGGCCCGAAATTAGATTTACATTTTTTGCGATCAGCCAGAGAAGAGGAAGAGTTTATAATTTGACACACGCTGGGCGCGCACTTTTGATGGATGCGGAGGCTGAGGCTGAGGCGGAGGCCAAAATCCAAAGTCCAAAAGGCTGAGAATTTACGTCAATGTCAATCGCTGCTATCGATGCGAAGCGCCGCTCTCCCTCTCTCTTTCCCGCTACCCGCTTGCATATCAATGGGTGCATGTGTGTGTGTGTGTGTGTACAGAATCTGGTGCCTGGTCACGCAGAAGAAGAAGAAGACGAAGACGAAGATGTAGAAGAGGAAGACTGAGAGCCGGCGTTGTCGATTGAAGAGATAACGCGAAGCCTTTCAGTAGATGCCGCGTCGTTATTTTTCGGTTGTCGCTTCATCTGCTCTGATTAATTCTCTCTGATGAATGCCGCAGCCACTTGCTACGCTGCCTCCGGACTGGACTGGGCCAAGCCAAGAGCAGAGCCATTGCCAGAGCCATGGCGAGAGCCAGCGAAGCTTTGATTTATCGACATTCCGATGAATGTGCCGCCATTTTAGAGGCGAGCCTCACGTAGGTAGGTGCAGGCTATGGCTGCAGCATGCGTAGCTTTTCCGAGTTGGAAAAGCTTTCGTCCACTGGCTGAGCTTTCACAGAGTGCAGGCCAACGATAGCTGGATGAATAGTTCCCAAGCGAAAGCTGAAGTCGAACTCGATGTCGACGTCGACGTCGCGTGTGAAGGTTGCATACCGTGTGGTACATTTTCCGCACAGTTTTCCCGCTGTTAAAATCCAGCCGGGCATTGGCGAGAAAAGTCTAGTCACAAATTTCCCACTATTTCCCCAGTATTTCGTGCTCAGCTCTCGTGCAGCCACAAGCACCGCCCGTTAAAAAATGGCTGCGCATTTATCTGCAGACCTCTCGCCGTTGGAGCGAAGCGTGCCGCTATACTGATGTAACCCTCGTGCGCTCTCGCTGTCTCGCTCACACACTTCCCCTCAACATCAACCACGCCAGCCGCGTTTATCGCGCCACTCTTTTCTCCCTTGCTTTCCCTCCTTTTCTTTTCGATTTTCCTTTTCTCGTGCCACAATAATAAGCAATACAAAACTTTAATCGACGCTTTACAATTCTAATGTGCCCGTGCATAATCCCAGCCCCCCAAAAGTGTATTTAAATCAATGTACAACAAAGAAGTACAAACAAATCTCATTGTTGAGTCGCGCACAAATTAGACGAAATGCGTGAAAAACTCACTGAATATGCAATATATGCTATATGTATGTACATATGTCTACCTAGATGGCAATCGGAAGAACCAACAGATAGGTTTATGTAAAGAAAAACTTTCTATATTCAATTATTTAATAGGTTTGCATTGTAATGCTATGAATAGTTTGGTATATATAGACAAAACTACTGATTACCTTTTTGGGTATACGATGAAGGATATAAAAAAGACATAATAGAAAAGGTATTTTAGTAGCGAGATATTTATATACAAGAAATGGATATGAATCGAATGGGGTAGGTATGCATGCAATAAATTCATGGCAATGTATAGAAAAGACAGGCAAATGCCTCTAATAATATTGCTATATGAACTGAAGATTAGACATATAGATATGTATATGAAGCGTCAAGAAGCATATACATATATCAACATGTTTATGAAGATACAAAGTAGATAATGCATTCCGTGTGAACAGAAAAACTTGTTCTTTATTGAGAGATATAATTATTACAGACTAGAAATACAAGAAATGCAAGATTGTATTTATACAACTGGCTAGATATTCTAGACACTTGACATGCTCCATACTAGACACAAGATTGCCTGTGATAGTATATAATAGTAGAATATCAGTTTGCATCACTCCATATACATATATATGAAGAATTCGTATTAAGCCTATAAAGCTATATTATATATAGCAAACGTATATGGCTTAATAAAATTCAGCTATCTTAACTCTGATCCTTGTTTTAGTAATCCATATCTATATTTAAGTGTGCTATAAAATCATATCAATCTCTATATAGCTGCGACTATTATTTATTCTAACAGCATACAATATGTATGTATGTAAATTCACAAACACATAAAATTGATAATAAATGCTTCTTTTTATATAGTATTTTTATGATATGTTGTACGTTTGCGGAATTTTCAAGGTGTGGATATTTATGGGTTTTCTTTTGTATTTGAGCATTGATAAAAACTTTGAGAAAAAGCAATAAAATATATTCGAATATAAAATTAGAATAAATCTAATCTATACTATATGAAAAGCTAACATACAGTTTGGCTAAGCTGAATTTTTTATAAGTTGCTTTCATATTCTATCCTCTATGTTTATCAATTTGAATTTTTCTCTGGTATTTATTCGAATTTGGAAAATTCCTTGAATAAATTCATATTTGTTGATTGACAGACGCAATTATCTGATTTGTCACGGCGCTCAGAGTTCCTTTGTAGCCTGGTGACAGATGCCCATGAAGGCAAGGCGTTTTCCCGAAAACCTAATCTTTAGATGACAAAGAGCGCATTAGCTAATCAACCCTGGAGAATGTTTCAACTGCTTAATCAATAAATTCTGAGTTTAATGAGAGTTCTATTAAAGAATTCTATGACAAATATTCTGATATTTATATGACAGTATTATTTTTCTTAGTTTCATGAATCCACACGATTCATTCCATATACATTTATCATCTTATCTGTAGTACTACTAGGAATAAACTCTACAAAGCAACGCTTAGCTTCATGAAGACATTCATTCCTTCAATACTTCAAGTGCTGTCCAATAGCTGTTTACTCACTTCACATCTCTGCATATATTTAGACAGTTATTTGGTCTATTTAGTACAGAAATAATTACCACAATCCACAACATAATAAGCGAGACCGAAGCCGACACAGAACCCGAAACCAAAAAACGTGTCGCCAAATTTCATGTTTGTGTTGCAGAAAACAATGTCAGATCTCAACTATTTGGAAAAGCTCCGCCCAACCGCTGCGCTAGCTCAACTATGTGCCGAAAGGGAAGGCAAGGCAGGCCAAGGCAAGTCACATAATGTCCGGTACGGTCAACACCCAGAAGTAAACCCAAAAATACCATTTTTAGAGGCGACGTAACTAAAGTTTTAAATTTCGGACATTTGTTCGTCACGGCCTGGTTAAGCGAGTCGTTGCGGCTGGGGTTGAAGCTAAATGCCTCGACCTGAACACGGACATGGCCAAAGGTGTGCATGTGTGTGTGAGTGTGTGTGTGTGAATGTGTGTAGAGCCTGAGGGATTGAATGTGTATGCAGGCCTAAGACAACTGCGGCAGGAGCAGCAGCAGCAGCAGCAGCATTAGCAGCGAGGACATCAGCCAACATCAGGACGAGGACGAGGACGAGGACAAGTCATGTGAGTCCTTGTATTTAGTGGCCTGCGAGCGGGCGGGCGGAGGGCGAGTCCTTGTAGTTAGCTGAATGTAGTTTGTTTGACATCTATTTAAAAGTTTAATCGGATGAGTGTAGTCTGCGTGGTTAGGCTGACCAAAACACTGTGTTTTACATTGTCATTGAGTTCGGCATCAGCACCGCAACGAAGCATCGAGTCATCGTAGCACCAAAGCAGCACAGGTGCGACCAGGTGACCAGCCAGCCGGGTCACCTGTCAACGGATAGCGTGTTTAAATCTTTCCGTCTGCCAACCACCCAACCACCCAACCACCCAAACAACGCCCGAAAAACCACCCAAAGCTGGGTCAGCCTGTCGCCAGCCAGCACTTGAGCCAATCAGATCGGCGTTCCTATATCTATTGAATCGCATTATTAAGTCGAATGGACGGACTAATGTAAATACGAAATCAATATGCTTATAGACTAGTTTCGTATCGATATCGGGACTTAAGTGGAGCAGAGGCCGGGGCTTATCTGCCGCGCCAGCTGCTAAGTAATTGTCGGCAAATGTTTGTGTTTGTGTTCGCTATCTGAAGGCGGAAACTTGAATGCACGAGTTCGACACTTTGTCCGAGTATTCGACAAGAACAAGAATGCTTATTCAAATGTTATCAATGACAACAACGGGCTCACCCCACACACGCCCCCCTGCCTCACAATCTGTGGACTCGTGCAAGTGCGAAACTTTTAATTAAATGCCTAATAGATGTTTGTCACTCTAGTGGGCTTCGCTTCGATTCGGCCGGCTCGCTTTGATTGCGTCTCGTGATCTTTCGTGTCATGTCTATATGGTCAGCAATTAATTTTCACCTGCCAGCCAGCCAGCCAGCCAGATAGTTTGTATCAGTGGCAGCAGTTCACAATTGTTCGCATTTGGTAACTGACGATGGCCGACTGCAACTTTGTGCACTTTGAACCACCGCCGCAGCGTTTGATTTGCCGACCAAAGATTAGCTGTGGCGCCTGTCCCCAACCACCTATATATCTAATATATACATATCTACAGTATATATACTTATATGTTTAGTAATGTCCAGATATATTTAATTTCCTTCTGGCCCATTGATATGTGCCTCTAATTTAATTAATTAAATCGAAAAGGCAACGCACAGACAACATCTACCAATTAGAGCTCGAGAATATCCAGAGAAATATATTTAAGCATATCTAGCTTAGTGTTTGCTAGTTTTTATTTGAAAATTGATTCATGCTATGCAAAGTATTCTAATAGAATTCAATTAATTAATATGATTGATTGGCTCGATATGGATATTGAGATAAAAACATTATTGAATATCAAAAGTTGAGTTTGCTTTTCCATGTCAACAGGAAATGCCAAAGTCAAGTCATCAAAAAATTTTTAAAGCTGATTTATTTAACTAAAAATAAAGCCAATTCAGTGACTAAATAAAGTTGTTGCCGGCCTTTTTAGCCAGGTAGGAGTCTAAAATCTCATGTAAAGCTGAAGGTATACTAGGTATATCTTACACTAATAATATTTATAATAATGATGCTTGCATTAACGATGTAAATGCGATTGAATTGATAATTATAAAAAAGTAATAGCAACAGTGATGATGAATGCTGATGTTAATAATAATAATGTTAATGCCAATGCTAATGCTAATGACAGTGAAAATAACTATGAAGACAATCATATTGATAAAGCGAATAATAGCTAAATATGGATGGGTAATTATAATGCTAATGCAATGGTAATGATAAGGTTAATGCCAATACAAATGCCAATGCGAATGCTAATGCTATTGCTTATTGTTTTAATAATGCTAATGCTTTTGTGAAAGTTCAAAAAAATCCAATAATAATATTAAGGGTAGTTACAATGGATAATGATGATAAAAAATATAAATTATAACCCTACTGTCAATAATAATGATTACTAGCAATGAATAAAAATGCCAATATAAGCGACCTTTATCAATGAGCAATATAAAAACAAATTTTAATAAAAATTATTTTCGTTTTACTATATTGATATATCGTTTTTTTTTTTTTTTTCATTTTGTCCCCCAAGGAAATTGTAATTCATAGTCTGCACTTACTCATATATAAATGTCTAAAAGACTACGCGCAGAAAGGGGCCAATACATAGTATGCCTTCGCTACACTCTTCTATATATGTATCATAATTGCTGACTCTGGGATACGTGTAATGTGTACTATGTGCATATTCTTGGGTCTGGCCATTGTAAGGTTCGCTCGGTGTTTAGCACCTTTGCGTGGCTTTGGCGAGCAAAGCGCCGCAGCTGAACGCAGCAAGTTTGCTGTAAATAAGTATTTTGTACTTGTGTACACATACGCACGCACACACACACACACACACACACTTACATGCATGCTTACATATATGTATGTATGTTGATAAAAGACATGAACTTGCACACACACACACACACACACGTCTGCATTCGTTTAGTGCTCGATTGTTGGCTGGCTTTGGTCAATTAACTGTGCTGACACTGACTATCCGTCTCACTCCCTCTCCCTCCGGCTCAGCCCATATATATATATTAAATTCGCAGAGCTGCGATTTCATTCAGTAAAACTTGAGGCCTGCAGTTTTTCGGCTTTTGCATAATATTGAATTGAATGGCAAGCGTAACTATTGAGTTGGCCAGCATAGTTCAGCTGGTGTAAGCTAATTAGCGTAGAGTAAAGCAGATCGGCAGCTATTTAAATGCCGCCGCAGTTTGTTTACAAATCAAATGCAAATGCATTGAGCGTCGCAATTAAGAGAAAATTATGTGATTTGCACGAGCTGGGCGGTCGGACCCCACAGCTAGCTAGAGTGGAGTGGAGAGGCCTCCGCCTGGCTGCCTGGTTGCCTGGCTGCCTGCCGGCTCCCCTTTGGAGCGCTGCCCCTGACTGAAATATGATCGGCGATCGCATTTACAAACACAAATGTAATCGCGGCCCATTCGCGTTCTGCAGCGCTTGCAGTTCTTGTATTTCTTCTCTTTCCATTTCATTTCTTGTTGTTGCTGCTTTGGTGGTCTCAATAGCCCATCCGGTCGAAAAGCAGCGGACGGACGGACGGAGGGAGGGAGGGACGGACAAAACTGTTGTCGACGCCCCAGTCACAACTGCTGCCTACATTCAGATTCCGGTGTGGTGTAAGAATGTCGCGATGGCTTTGCACCCGCACCCCCCACACCGCCCAGCGCCCCTCATGGCGGCCGCCTCTGGCTTTTGCTTACGCGAATCGCGAATTGCGAATTGCGAATTGCGGATTGTGGATTGCGAATGCGAGTTTTGCATGAATAAAAATTATGATTTTGCTTACAACGGATCATGCTTAATTGGCAAAAATGTGATTCATGGCGTTTTGCACTTTCGCTGCGAGCGAGTTGTTGCAGCAATTGCGTTTTTTTTTTGTCTCCCCTCACCTCCCCTCTTCTCTTCACTTATTTTCTCTACTTGTTGTTGTTGTTGTTGCTGCTGTTTCTTTTTCTTTACTTTTGTGAACAATCGCCTAATGGACTGTTGTAACCGATTCCGCAGTTCCGCCGTATCGCGTGTGCTGCCAAAGCTCTTTTTTTTTCCATGTTAGGCTATATCAACATATTGATATGGCACACATACATTTACACACACACACACGGATACACACGGTTACACACGTGCATACGTTAATTAGTAGATATGTATGTAAACCAATTTTCAGAAGATTTTCACGCCATTAACAGCTAAAATAGGCTCGCGCTATATTGTCCACATCGATATCGTCGTCGTCGTTGTTGTTGTTGTTGTTGCTGTAGCTGTTGTCAAGCTCATAAATACGTCATGTTTAATTATTGAAATTTTAATTGAGAATAATGAACGAACGCATGGCGCAGCGCAGTCGCTGACAATTATTGCAGTTAGCATCAATTGGCCGATATGCGATTAAGCCCAGTCGATGGATTGTTTTTAAGTGCTTTGCCACACAAATGGTTTGTATTTCGTTTTCATTATCATTATCATTGTCATCCTTATTGCTGTTACTCGCACAATTAGCGCACTTCATCAGCTTAGTTTTATAACCAGAGAGACAAGAGACAGAAAGAAAATAAACAAACACACTCACACACACACACACATGTGAAGAAACATGTTTGATCCATTAGTAACATAAACAATTTTACGGCTATTTCATGTCTTTTATTTACCATACAAAATATAAACATAACTCTATGTTTGTTCAGATATTTCTACCTGATGATATCTCAATATAAACCCTTGAAATATTAGAAACCATCAATTCTGTTTCAACTGCGGCGATCTCTGCTTCTTCCTCCCCAGAGGGTATACCCTTAATATGCAAAGCCTTACTGAACGACCTGTTTTATATGCATATCAATTTCAGATATTCGCTTAGCACTATCGAGGCAGCTAATCGCTCAAATATTTTGAATAAAAAACGGGCCAAAAGTTTCTATTCCACTTGGAGGTCTGTAAATATGTATGAGTTTTTGAATGGGTCTACGGACCGAGGCGGTGCTGGCATTGTGGAAAAGTTTTAGCGTCTGGATTCTTAATACAACAGAACACGCAAAGTTAATAAATTTCAAAGTGAATATGTTTTCACCAACATGCACTTAGTCCACAGCGAACGGCTGCTCGGACGTTGCCAAAGTAATGGCCAGAAGCAGCTGAGGGGGCGGAGTGGTGGAGGTGGAGAAGGAGTGAATGGAAATGTTGCTTGCGGCGTGGCTACATTGTTTGCAACTACAAGTAATTAATTTTACCACTACAAGGTTTTAATGACTTCTAAAAACTTTTTAGCACTGCTGGATAATCCGGCCTGCTACGCTCTAAGCTCTCTGGCCGGCCAGAGAGAGAGAGAGAGAGAGAGGGGGCGCGTGTGGGCGTGGGCGTGCCGACAAAAGCCTACTACGACTATTGTTGCTACAAGCTTGTAAAAATAAATGCAGACCTCAGGCTGTAGCTGGTGCCAGTCTCTGACTTTGTCTGGCCGAGCAGCTTCAGCTGAAGGACGGGGCCAGCCACAAGGCCAAGATACAGACAGCAATGGCAACGGCAACGGCAACGGCAGCATCTAGAGAGATTGAGTCATGCAGTTGGTCGACAACGTGCGGTTTTGGTTTGTTCATATAATTTGAATTTTAGGGTGTAATTAAGGCCATAAATGTATTTGCCATTTAATGGACTTTGGCCAGTGAGACGCGCACACAGACGCAGCCTCCGCAAAGGCCACCCAGGCAGAGGTCGTTGCTTGAGTTGACTTGACTCGCTCTCTCTCTCTCTCTCTCTCTCTCTCTCTCTCTCTCACTCTCTGTGTGTGTGTTTGTTGATTTCCATATTACAACATTTCAACTACAAAGTGTTAAAAACTGACGAATGTGAGGGAATGCCAAGTGAAATCGAGAAACCAGCAAGAGCAAGAGCTAGAGCCCAGCAGTGCCCGGGGGCGCCGCGAATGCATTTTAATTTGCATTTATTGGCCGGCATAAATCCCAATGGTATAGCCATAAGCCATAAGCGATAAGCAATGGCTAAGCAGCGCCCAGAACAGTGTGCAGTGTGCAGTGTCTACTGCTACACTGTGCTACACAAATCGGGCCACATTCGCACTCATTGTGGGGTTTTTGGAGCTGTTTTTTGTTTTCGTGTGGCCAATGCGACGACAGTTTGCTGTCGCCGTTGCGGGTAACGCAAAACAAATACAAAAAAAGAAGAAAAACAGAAAAAAAAGAGAACACTCTGAATTATAAACATTTTAAATTGAAATAACGTGTCGCAATTTTTTCTTTTTTTATTTTTTTGCTTGCCACCAAAAAAACAGAAGAAGAATCGAACTGAGGAGCGAGCAGCGAAGAGAAACTTCAAAAACGTCGTTAACGCTTACCTACCGCGCATTCTGCAATCGAATGCGATTGATCTCACACTATATATATACATATACATATATACGGGTGTAGAGTGGGCTGTCGGGGGCGAGGGGGCAGCCAACCCCAAAGAACCAAGCAGCAGCAAAATGACAATAGCAACAGCAGCCAGAGCCAGAGCTGGAGCTGGAGCTGGAGCCGGAGCCAGAGGACAGGACAGAGTTTCGGGACTGAGCGGACGGCCAAACAGTCGCAGGAAGTGAGCTGAGGCGACTGTCCTCGCGTGTGTCTGGCGGTGGCGGTGGTGGTGGCGGTGGAGGTGGTGGTGCTGCGATGGCATAGGTGACATAGGTGGCAATGACAATCGCGACCGGATGCTTCAAATCAGATATTGTTTTACTTTTGCGCCTTCATTCAGCATTTTGGATTGTCGATTGTCAGCGTGTCTGTGTCGCTGTTTTTGCTTTTTGTGTGCTTTTGTCTCGAGTAGCAGCACCACCAGCACCATCAGCACCACCAGGCAGCTCGCTTGCAATTTGAGGCAAGTTGCGGATTAAATAAATGTGTCGCGACTGCGACTGCGACTGCGACTGCGACTGCATTAAAGCTGTTTCGTGTTGGCTCTCTTGTGGCAGTGATGCTGCCCCGAGTGCTGCTGATGGGGCCACGACTGGCTCTGGCCTGAATGAAGCCTGAGTCGTAGATCTAATCGAATTTAACACCATCGACGTGGCCTGCGCTTGGAATATGTTTATGTTCAGTCGTTGACAAATTCAATTCTCAGTTCTGAGTTCTCAGCTCTCAGTTGGGTGCGCAGCGCTTAATTAAAATACATTGGTTCCACTCCACCAGGAGCTTACAACGGTGTCCGGTGCTCCGGTGCTCAATACCAAATCTATTAGTTGATAAAGTCCGTGCAACGGCCCTAAGCCAATGGGACACGCCGGCAGATGGCCCGGTTATTGTCTCAATTGAAGCAATGGCCATTGCCATCCCAGCAATGGTTCAATCCCATCCCGGCTCAGTGCGGGCCAAAAGCAATGCCAACTTCCGCTTGTCAAGTCAGTCGTCGATGCGTCGTGGAATGTCCCGCCTGGGCTTTGGCTTTCATTCATGAGAGAGCTCCAAATCCCACCGGGAAAATAAGTAAGAAAGAAATGCGGTGTGTGCGATCCGAACCTTTTTTTTTTTTTTTGTATTCTACGTTTATTTTTTTTTTTTGTCGTGTTGCCTGTTAACAACGCTGCCGGTGCTGCAGCAGACGCCGAAGTGTCAACAAGCCAAATTGACAGCCATTGGCAATGGCAAAACAGAAACGATTTTGGAGATTTGTCATTGATAAGTCGGCCACAGTGCCAAAACTGAAGAGGCCCAAGTCGAAGCCCCAGCCCCAAATGCAAGCAAGTTTTCGTAGAATTCCGTCGTTCCGTCCCGGCGCGGCTCAAAAGGGATGGGATGGAACGGGGTTGGCTGCGGCCAAGGAAAAAGCGAAAAAGAGCTGCTCTCGACAGGATTGCTGTGCTACGGCTGTGCTGCGGCTGTGTGTGGCTTTTCTACTCAACATTTGACTCTTGGCGTGCGGAGCAAATTAATTCACACCTTGCCAATCCATTGTTGGAGCAACAACAGCAGCAGCAGCAGCAGCAACAACAACAACAACGGGGCTCTACATACATATGCAAATTGTTTCTTGCGAATTAAGTGAGGCTGCCCCGCTCTCTGCATCCATTGATGGCACTTTTTGGCAAGCTGGTACAAATAACTTCTCGTGTTCCACGACCAACAAGCCACCTTCCGAGTCTGACGAGCGAGGAAGAGGGAGGGAGAGAGAGAGAGAGACGGCAACGTCTCAAGCCAAACATGAGTCCAAAACAAAATTTTGTAGGCAGCTCAGCGACTGCGTATCATAAATTAGAAACAAAATATGCTCATGTCTTCGTGAGTAGACAAAAAGTGGCACACGGATTGGTTTGGACGAAAAGAGAGTCTCATAGGAACATTACAATAATATTATGTCAGTAATTCGGCCCGGCTCGCACTGATGTACAGGCACACGTACAGCTCCCACTCCACCAGCTCCGCCCCCTCCTCCCCCTCCTCCTCCTCCTGCTCCGTTAACTCCCACTCCTCCACAGCCATTTAGCAACCGGTTCGCATGAGCAGACACAAGAAACTATCGATTCGTTTGGGTATGCAAAGTGTCGGACGACGCGACGGCTGCTTTGTAGACTTTTGTGGCCGTGCTCCCGGTCCGACATTGTGTGGGGTCAAAAAAATAATTAATTTAAAATTCCCGCGGCGCACACCGAAACGACACATTGAAAGCTCTTAAAGGCCCAAATTACGACGATTGTACCAGAAACAAATGAAAGAGGCACACAATAACAATATTTCTGACACATTTGCTGTTTGTAATGCGATTGTCAACGGCAACTCTGACGACAGCCGAATTCGGCACTTCGATCGGTCTATGGCATACGCGTATGCCAGGCATGAACCCCATCAAAGACCTACACATGTATTCACATCGCAGACATAAATTAAATAATATATACACGCAGAAATACATATACCTAGCCACATAGACATGACCGAACAGAAGCTCTTTAGTCATTGTCTGAGACATGCGTAGCCATAAATATAAATCGAGTTGGACTCTTTGTTAGAGTTCATTATGCTTATCCACTACATGAGATGGCTGGATCCGTCAGTCTGTCTACTCAATGGAATTTCGGATTTTAGTATAAATTCCTCCTCCTCCATCCCTAAATCCTTTGAATGTGAATCTAATATATATACCACCCGTCGAGTGTCATATCATTCAGCTTATGTCATGCAGTCTCATTGCATTTAGCTACTGCCATAGATTCGCTAAAAGACCTAACTTAAGAGCATTTATATTCCAGTGAAGCATATGTGTATTATAATTTCTATTTCGTGAGCAATAAGGATATATATTTCCAGAAGTTTCATATTATTCAATCTTTACCATTGATGTACATTACATCGAGTCTTGTAGCATTCAGCTTTTGTCATGCAGCTTCTCCTACTCAAGTTTCAAGTTTTGTTTTTGCTACATACCCTAGAAGAGTTGGCACACAGTTTCAGACGAATTCATGTGGCTATGCTTGTTTTCCGAACGAATATGGTCAATATTTCCATAAGTTTTAGACAGCAGCTTCCAGCGAGTCTCGTAGCATTCAGCTTTTGTCATCCAGCTGCCTTAACTCAAGTTTCAGGTTTTGTTTTTGTAACGTTCACTAGAAGAGTTGAGCACAATTACTTAATTATTCTTAAGACTACGCCTTGTATTTAGCGAGCAGATTCTGATCAATATTTCCACAAGTTTCATAGATGTACCGAGTGTCATAGCATTCAGCTTCTGTCATGCAGTCTCATTGCATTTAGCTACTGCCTTAGATTTGCTAGAAGACCTTAATTAAGACCATTTATATTTCTGTTTATTATAATTTCTATTCCGTGAGCAATAAGGATACATATTTCCACAAGCTTCGCATTATTCAATCTTTGGCATTGATGTACCTTACATCGAGTCTCGTAGCATTCAGCTTTTGTCATGCAGCGTCCCCTACTCGAGTTTCAAGTTTGGTTTGTTGCCGCATCGCCTAGAAGAGTTGGCACACAGTTTCAGAGCTATTTATGGGGCTATGCTTGTTTTATTAACGAGCAAATTATGGTCAATGTTTCCACAAGTTTTATTAAGAACTTTTCAGTGAGTCTCGTAGCATTCAGCTTTTGTCATGCAGCGGTCCCTTTTCTAGTTTTAAGTTTTGATTTTGCCACATTCTCTGAAGAGTTAGCGAGTCTCATAGCATTCAGCTTTTGTCATGCAGCTGCCTTCACTAGTTTTTGCCCCAATGACTAGAGGAGTTGGCCCATAGTTTCAGAGGCATTCATGGCATATTCCACATATTCCACATTCCATATTCAGAGGCATATTCCACAAGTTTAATTAATGCACCTTCCAGTGAGTCTCATAGCATTCAGCTTTTGTCATGCAGGTGTCCGAACTCAAGTTTCAGGTTTTGTTTTTGTAACGTTCACTAGAAGAGTTGAGCACAATTACTTCATCATTCCTCAGACTATGCCTTATATTTAGCGAGCAAACTCTGATCAATATTTCCATATGTTATAGATGTACCATCCATCGAGTGTCATATCATTCAGCTTCTGTCATGCAGTCACAGAGTATTCTTCCATAAATTCGCTAGAAGAGCTAAACTAAGAGCATTCATATTTCTGTGAATTGTGAATATGTTTTCTATTTCATGAACCATGAAACATTATCCAGTCTTTGGCATTGATGTACCTTTCATTGAGTCTTGTAGCATTCAGCTTTTGTCATGCAGCTGCCATAACTCAAGTTTCAGGTTTTGTTTTTGCCACATTTACTTGAAGAAATGGCCCACAGTTTCAGAGGCATTCATGGGGCTATGCTTGTTTTCTGAACGAGCAAATTATGATAAATATTTCCACAAGTTGTATTAAGCACCTTCCATTGAGTCTCGTAGCAATCAGCTTTTGTCATGCAGCTGCCTTAACTACATCTTTGTGGATTTCTATATATACTTTATAGAATTTCGGTTTTTATTATTTTTATTATTGTGCTACTCTACTACCATTGTTATACTTCTTTTATCGTACTATTATACAATAACCTTCTTAAATACACCACTCTAAACCATTGCAGATAGACCTATTGTGATTCAATTTTATATTCAAAAAGTTCGCAAAGTCTATTTCCTAAATTGCCCTCAGTTTATGTCCAGAAATAAAAGATAACTGTGACAAGTCTTTTAGGGCATTTTGAATATATAAATGTGTCTACATAGATGCAACACTTTGGACGAACGAGCGGTACGTTTTGATGTGGCCAGTTAAGTACGGGCATTTACGCTGTCCGGTCTCCAAGTGCGGACCTCTGCAAATGGAAATGAACCTTAAGTACTTTCCCCAAATGCTCTGCCGGGCATCCTTCCTTGGTCGCATGCCTAACAATGTGATAGCCCCAACCGACGACGTGTATTCAATTAAGTCGGGAGTCGCGAGTCGCACGTTGCAAGTCCGAGTCGAAGTCGCAGTCGCAGTCGCAGTCGCAGTCGAAATGGCAACAGTGTTAGCTCGTTTGATAAACGCAACTCGTAAATCATCGGCGAGGGCTGAGAGATCCCCCTTGAAGTACCGCTTTGGCTGATGTTGGCCACGTTTTCGTAGGCAGGTGCGGAAAATTACTTTTTATATGCTCCCTTTTAGTGGTTTATTATGACAAAAACAAACGCGAGGCCAAATTTGAGCGCACATGCGAACGGGCGGGACGGACGGCACATGCGCGACGTCCAAGCCAAGAAGTGTTCGCCTCTCTCACTCTCTCGCTCACAGTGCACGGGGTAGGGCCGATAAAGACACAGACAGAAAGCGCTATAAGCGCTATAAACATCATAAAACAGCTATAAAGAAGCCAAAACGAACAGAGAGAGAGAGAGAGAAGAAAACAAACAACCGCTAGCTGCACAACATAAATCATCAAATTGTTAGGAAGATCCATTATAGCCCATTACCAACGCCAGCTAACAGCCAACAGCCAACAGCTAACAGGCAACAGCCTACACCTGAGCTATCGTCATTATCATCAGCATTGTCATCATCATTCGCCATCAGCATTATTAAAATGCCGTTTTGCTTAATTTTATTTTATTGTTTTTAAGAAAAATTCAACCACAAATACCAAAGGTGCTCAGCCAAAGAGTCTCAACTACGAAACACCATTCCACTAATCGGGTGGTCGCGCGGACACACATACAGAAGACGAAGCAGAAGAAGAAGAAGAGGCAGCAGCAGCAGCAGCAGCAGCAGTAGCTGGGCCCAAAGCGACATCAAATACTCTAACAAGACGCTAACGAACACAATGAGTAGCAGGCGAATTCAAATTTATGAATGTGAATGAGATACGCCAAAGATACGAGATACCAGGTTCGACTTCCACTTTGACTGCGAGACAGAGTCGCCTGAGTCGCCTGAGTCGCTGGAGTCCGTCCACTCCCAGAGCCGTAGCTGACCGACCGGGTGTGCACGTCCGTTTGTCGAGCGGTTCGCTTAGCGTTTCCTTGGAAGTGGAAATGAGTAATATTTTTTTGTTCTGTGTGTAAGTTATTCAATTTTGTTTTTTAATTAGATTTGGAGGCGTTGATAATGGAGGTGGATGATAAAGCTAATGCGTGTCATGCCGGGCTACTGTTCAGCGGGCGAGCACACTCACAGTTTATGAACAATGAAAATATTAATAAGCCTATTAATGATCTGCTCGAAACACGGAAATACATACCGCCGCATAAGGCGTTGCTGCATGCACATATATGTCTGCATATTATACCAAAAACAATTTAATGAATGAACATTTTTTTTCTTCGCATATTCGTATGCCTTCTGCCTTCTGCCTTCTTCTACAATATATATATATATGTATATAGCCGTAAATATCGCT
This sequence comes from Drosophila navojoa, assembly GCF_054131105.1. Classification (NCBI taxonomy): domain Eukaryota; kingdom Metazoa; phylum Arthropoda; class Insecta; order Diptera; family Drosophilidae; genus Drosophila; species Drosophila navojoa. The sequence goes on along the minus strand of NC_142892.1, from coordinate 9,148,091 downwards.
TATAAAGTCAGCTGAGTTGCATTTTCGGTCAGTTGATTCATTTTCAGCATAGCTGGCGAAAATTTCGAATTGTGAATTGTGAATTGAAAGCCAATCCGATATTAATTCATATCATTTCTGACCTCTTTACCGAGAGTCGAAGTCCTCTTCTTCTTACCTGAGCATAAGTGATCGAGGCTTGTGTGACTATTTTATTACTCATCTCCATCTGGATTTCCTAGAGCACAGGGCACAGCTGCCGATGCGCCAAAAATAGAAAATGGACCTAGGTGCGGCCGGCGGGCTCTTTCTTCTTTGATAATGATTTGGGTACCCAATGAAACCCCAAAGAGCGCTTATCTAGATCACATCTACTAACGGCCGCGCAGCCGCCGTCAAAGTGTCTGCCGGAACGGCTTCTGTCCCGCCAGCGTGACGGACTGCCGCACTCTCGCACTGCCGGAGGTCTTCTCTGTCGACTCGCTCTCGCTCTCGCTCTCCCTCTCTCTCGCTCGTCTCATGGTAGATTGGGGAGCGTGCAAGTGCTGGTGCGTAGATGTTCAAAGATTGTTAAATGATACTCAAACAGCAATTTGGAATTTATTTGATGCGATATTAATCGCCCCGGACAAGGGTTACGCATTGTTGTAAAAACACACCTTGCCTTCGTTTATTCACTTAGCTCGAGTTCGAAATGAAATTCTTGCGCGCTCTTTCGATATTGCTGTCTCTTTCATTCAATTTGTATATATTTAAATATGTCTCTCTCTCTCTCTCTCTCTCGCTGTCTTTCACTCTCTTCATATGTGTAAATATATTTTCTTTGTATCTAATTTGTTTCTCATTATTATCGTTATCATTATTAACTAGTCTGAAAATCCTTCGGCTTCCTTCATTCCTTCTGGTCCCTTGCCGCGATCCGAAAGGCAACTGACTTTACTTGTATTCATTTTCTATCAAAATTAGTTAACTTTTAGCTCTACTTCTAGACTATACTTCAGGTATATTCTGAGCACTCTGACTGCATATTCTATAGATTCCCTTTGATTCTTGCTATAGAAACACTAAAACTTGCTAAATAGCTGTGTTACTACGTCGTGCTTTTGCATATGCATTACTATTTAGCTTTAGATTCGCTGTCGAGTTTTATGCAAAGCAAACTACAGTCGACCCCTTTGGCCCACTGACGACCCGCTTGACTCGTAATCGGAACTTTTAATGCGTCCAAATGTTTAACAAATTGTGAGCGATGCGACAAGGCAGGATTGAAAGGCTTAATGAGCTGCGCTAGTGTTTCACATTTTCATTTATAACTATATTCAGTCAAACTATATATACATATGGATCTATATAGATATATGTATTTATAAATGAACACATGTTCGGTTTGCATTGTCTGCGGACAGTTTTGCATACATTTTGCGGCGCCCAATTGGCAATTCAGATGGAAGCGGCTAACTATGTGCATATATATGTATATGTATTGTCTATATAGTGTGTTAATGTGTGTGTGTGTGTGTATGCGCATACATATGCATATTTGGGGAACACATGTCAACATTCCATGAACACATGTACCAAGTTTTACACATACACGCACCGAGCAGCTACATGCATGGATACATGTATATATCCACATGCAGATTACAGTGGTTGGGCAAAGAGAGAGAGAGAGAAAGCGAGAGAGTGTGTCTGTATGTGTGCGTGTGTGTGTGTAGTGGGTGGTCTCTCAATTAATTAATTGCCTTTGCCAATCTATGGGTGTGTATGTGTGCGTGTGTCTGGCATTTGGGCAAACTGCAATTAAAACACTTACTAGCAAATGTGTCTGCATTGTGCGTGTAGGTGCGCGTGTGTGCGCGTGTGTGTGTGCGTGTTGAAATAATGGTGTGCGAACACAAACACTGCGCCAGCGGCAAAGAGGTCGCCACTCTACACAAATAGTTTGTGACCTTTTGGTTGTTTTACAAACAAGCCCCCAAACAGTTTGGCTGCCCGTTTCGCGCCTCAATGTCACACGCCTATGTTGCTGCTGTTGTTGTTGTTGCTGTTGTTGCTGTCATTATTGCTTGTGTTGCTGCTGATGCTGCCTCTGCTGCCTCTGCTGCCTTTGCTGCCTCTGCTGTTGCAGCACAAGAATGAAAACCAAAAAGACGCCGGTGTTTGGAATTGCAAATTGCCAACGGCCGGGGCCGTCGCGTCGCGTCGCGTCGCATCGTTGAGTCCAGGCCCATTTTAATTGTTTACATTTTATTTAGCTTTCAGCGCTTATAATTATTAATTTCACTGACTTCACTTTCCGCTCTACCCGCCCCCCAGCCAAACTCTTTCTTTGTCGTCTCTCTCAGCCCCAGTTGTGGGTGTTGTGTTATTGGCTTTTGCGAATGCAGCAGAAATGTATGCAGCAACAGCAGCCAGCAACAGCAGCAACAGCAACAGCAGCCAGCAACAGCAACAGCTCAGCCAGCACCGGCACAGTGGGAGTTGCAAGCGCAGCCATTTGCAGCAGTGCAGCCACAGCTGAAAGCTAAAGCAATAAACAAGCTGGTTTATGAAAATAAAGCCGAGCATTTTATACACTTTAATATGCATACACAGACTGATTGCAGCCAGTGTTTTTTCCACTTGTTCGTTTGCTCAAATCCGATTTACGTCTACAGCGAATGCACTTTATTTGTGTAGCTCGATTGAGATATGATAGAGATTGTATATGGAGTGAGAGAGATTTTATATAGCGCGAGATCTGACTGAACTGGATTCCAGCCCATGAACCAGATTTGGAAACTAGCTCTTGCTCGCTTCATTGAAAGGAATAAATTTGCAATGGATTAGATCTAGCTAAGACTCCATATAAGAAATCACATTTCGAATCGATTTTTGGTTTACTTTCTCGTTTGTGAACTAAATTTTAGATTCAGTTTAGTTTTTTGTTGAGATGTGCAATAGAACCAGCTAGGCCATTTCCCCAATAGCAATATTAAAAGCAATTTATTTAGGATTGGACCTTCGTCACTAAAGTAACTCTACATTCGCACACAGATAATCTTATATTAAGCTTCTCTATAATCATATTTCCTTTTATCCACACTTTTTCCAGGGTAACTTAGGCCTAGCAAACCCCACATATACCACTAAAATGCCAATCAACTCGCTGCATGAGTGCTGGAAGACTACACAGTTGGAGGCAACGTCGTCAGTTTCGTTCTTTATTCATTGCGGGCAGCGCTGCACGCGACTTCTGGATCAGACTCTACTCAGGGCCGATGTCTAGATAGAGCTGGAAGAGTCTGAGTCAAAGAGTCGTAGATTGTCGACACGAAACGGACTATCACTAACCACTTTTGAGGCTGTCCACCGTTAGGGCGTACACGACTATATCTGCTGTTTGCTATGCACACAGCCTGTGCCTGTGTGAGAGTCGCAGAGGAAGGCTCAACTGCTCAAGTGCTCAAGTGGAACCGGAGCTTACATCGTGTTCTAGCAGCAACTTAGGTGATAATTGCGCCTCCATTATCAGCTTTTGGCGTGAGAGACCAAATAGGACATGACTGCTTAATGTACTTATTAAAATTTCAGATGCTTAGGCAAACGTATTACCCATATATACTAGTGTCTATGTTAATGTTGGATTAAAATAGTTATCGTGTCTAGCGAAACACAATGGAAGTGTCTTAAGCTGTTATTGCGTGTAATTATTTTGGATTTTAAATAATTTTAATGATCTACAAACTTTAGTTGTAGGTGAGATTATTTAGATAAATAGTATGTATGTATATATATATGTCCAAATACCTAACTCTAAATCACGCTCAAAATTCACTTCAGTTTATGCATTTTTTGTTTATAATAAGTATCATAAATGGAGTTGTAGTGCCATATAATGTCTATATGGTCACAAAAGTCTCTCATACGGATCGAAGAGAATATACTTTGTTGTCTCTGCTGACTTTGACTGTGACACACTGCGTTCGCTGTTGGCTGTTGGCTGTACGTGATTACAGCGTGTTTGCTCAGATTTGGGCGGAAAACATGTGTAGCTCGACTGCTAATGTTAATGTCGGTTGTAGAGCCGGGTGTGTTGCTGCCGTCCTGCATGCGAATTAGAAATTAATTCGCCCTTGAATGAATATTAAGTACAAGCGCTGAATGTCAGCTTGCGTTTGCCGCGTGTGCAACTGCATTTGAGTTTCAGCAAGTGGCGGTGCTCATGATTTATAGGGCTCAAAGAACTCCCCGAGCACTCAATAGGGACATTCCATTGATGTTCCTTGTCCCCTAGAGAAAGGGAAAGGGAGAGAGCGAGAGGAACCGTAACGCTTTGCTGTCAAGCGCGTTATACTTTCGGTGCGTTCCCACGGCATTTTACATAAGAAGTGGGCTGCAGTTAGAGAGCGAGCGAAAGAGAGAGAGAGAGAGAGAGAGAGAGAGAGAGGCACCTGGGCAATGGACTAAGAGCACCTAATTTAACCGGGAAACGCAACTCAACCATTTGGCAATTAACAGTTTTATTTCTATGAGCCACAAACAATGTTACCGCTGCTACCATCCGCAGTGCCAGTAGAAGTGGCAGTAGCTATGCCAGTGGCAGCTACTCGGGCTCTTACTGCTGCTGGTGCTGCTGCTGCTGCTGTGGCAGTGGCAGCGACTGTGGCTGTGGCAGTAGCAGACTGGCGCGCGTTACGCCTCCATTACACCTTGTTGCAGTTGTTACGCAGTAATTTTATGTCTTTTCTCGGAACAAAGTCATACAAAACGGCGCGGAACTGCCTTCCATCCAAAAGAGACTCTTGACTTTGACGTTGTCGAGGCGATAATTGCGTGTTTAACTTGATAAGAGGTCTGATCTTTGCCTCCAGCCATTCGCTTGAGCGACATACTAAAGAAAATTCATCTTGCCAACTGCAGTTGGTAATTTCTCAACTTTTTCATATAAAATATACAATACATTCATTCGAGATCCTTATCCACTTGGACGTGGACTTGATGTTTAAGCAAAAATTTTAATCTGCTTGGGCAATTTTATGACCTCATTATAACATTTCTCCAATGCCATATAATTCGAATTGTTAGAAATACTTGGGTAATAGCTTAGGTAAAACTAAGTACTACTGGAAATTGTAATAGATGTAAGAGGGATTAGAAATTGTGGTTAAAATGTTACAAAGAACAGCAGGAGTAGCTGTATTCTGGGAGTGAGGAGGAATAGTAGTAGAAATAGTAGTTGTTGAAATAGTAGTAGGAGTTGCAGTAAAAGTATTTCAAGGATGGTAGTCTTATTAGAGGTTGCGAAAAAAGAACTGACCATTATCGGTATAATAGTAGTAGTAAAGCTGAAATAGTAGTAGAATAGTAGTAGAAATAGTAGTCATATGACGAGGAATAGGAATGCAAATACAAAAATTTATATAGATCAAACTCGTAACGACTGAAACAAGCTGACTAAAAAGTAGTATAAGTAGTAGTAGGAAGAGTAGTATGTATAAGTAGCAGAATGCATTAGTAGTAGCATAAGTAATAGTGCCACTCAAAAGATAGTTGGACACATGAGTAATCATGCCACAATTAGTAGTAAAAATAGTAGCAGCTCTACTCCATTCCTTCCTTCCCTCTTCCGCTTTAGGGCTTTACACAATCGATGACAAATCAGTGACAATTTCTTTGGCGTGGCACAAAGGAAAGCAACAACGGTTACTCGCCTTGTAGATATGCCCACCCAATCGGAGCGTCCATCCGGGCAGAACTGAAATAGTAGTACGCCGCATTCCTGGGTGCACAGTTCAACAATTGATCTTTGGTCAGCAGGCGTTTAGTACAATAGTTTGATTGTTTGTGCCACTAAATTTGCATAGCCCATTGTGCGCGCTAAGTCGTACGCATTCCGAAAGGAGGCGATGCGGCGAACGGCGGCGGCGGACGAGGGCGGCTGGGCGCCGTGTTTGTCGGCGTCGGTCGTGCGTCATGGAATCGCGGCTCGCGGCTTGCATACATATGCCGCACCTGCGACTCCATGCCAAATCCAGAAGTCCAGCCAAAGAAGGCGTTTTTTTAATTGCGTCGACATGCTCGAACTACCAATGAGACTTGTCGTCAGTTGAGCGACTGCCCGATCCGCGGATAGCGATAGCTAAGCCATCGTCGACGACGTCGTAGTGGCCCCTCTCCAGCCCACCTGCTCAAAGTGGCAGTCGCATGTGCGATAATCCACTTACAGTGCAAATACATACACGAGGCACTGTGGGCAGCTCTCGAAACAGGCGTCGCAACACAGTTTCGTCTAAATATTTGTCCTGTTTGTGTTCGCCAAACTGACAATTGCAAGAGTACAACAAAAAAGCCAAGAGAATAAGCAGAAGCAGAGCGAGAAGAAGAAGAAGAAGTAGTAGTAGTACCACTGCAGTGGGTCCATTGTCCGGTCCAGTTGATGCTCGACCATTTATGGCTGGCATTAGTAGTTATAGCTATAGCAGAATGTGGCCTAAACAACCAATCAGCGCATTAACTTTGGCCATAATATCATACAGTCTAACGACAGGCCTAAGTATGTGCCTGTGTGTGTGTGTGTGTGTGTGCGTGTCGCTTTTAGCTGGCATTTCAAATATTTGAACAGCCGCCAGGGACAACGAATCGATACGATCCGTTGAATCGTTTTTAAGATTCCATTATGACATCCGACACTGTTTACCTATTTGCTCACATTTAACGGATTACTGCGCTTCGGCGCGGAAAGCAGCCAAAGATCGCACTACGCACACAGTCGGCAAATATATATGTGTATATATAGTTGAACAGCAGCGAAAATGTCTGCCAAGCATCCCATGGCGATCTCTCTCTCTCACTCTCCCTCTCTCTCTGTTTGTGTGCTCATCCCATCTGTGTTTAGCAAATAGAAATCAATGGCCGCTTTAGTCTATAGGCTGAAATCAATGGGAATGTGATAATCATTCCGATTCCAATTCCCATTCCGCTGTTCCGAGTCATTGGCTGGCAAATACGCATTCAACAACTCGTGTTGTTGTTGTTGTTGTTGTTGCTGTTGAAACAGTCAGCGATGTTTTGCCTTGGCTGCCTTTTATCATTTGTCTTATTTACCCACTCATTGCCGATGGCTCTGACTCCGGGTGTTGTCTTTCGCCAGGCGTGCATCTACGATTTGCATGGACTGTGCGCTCTCGCCTGTATTTGCCTTGTTAATACGAGTACTGTCGCTCGCGCGGCACATTAGTTGGCGACACAAGAGTCGCCTATTCTCCCCTCCACTTCTCTCTCTCTCTCACTCTGACTGTCTCTCTCTCTTTCTCTCCCTCTGCGACATTTTTAGCTGTTGCAAAACAGATGCCGCTTGGTTTATTTAGTGCGCGTGCGCATGCGCCTCGCTCATCAGCCGTCGCTGCAGTCGCTGCAAACGCCGGCGACAGGGTACTAGACGGGCGGCTTGGTTAAAGGAATGCCTGAAATGTTTAGGCCAAGTTGGGATTACTGGCGTCCAAACAGTTCGGTGTAGTTCAAAGCGTTGCCAACATTTGATGGTAATTGCCGCTAAACGATTTTCAATGTTAACTTGTAAAAACGTTAACATTTTTAATTTGTGTTATATACTCACGGACAGTTGTTTATATCTGGCCGGGTTGGCCGTGTTGGCCGGGCCAACCAACCGAACGACCGAGCGAGCGAGCCACTGCCGTTGGCAGTAGCCTTTTGCATACCCATTCCGTGCTTTATCAAGAACATTGACCAACGCAAACGCAGACACGCCATTAATATACCTACCTGACCAACTATCTGATTGAAAAGTGCAGTAAAATCTTGTTTTTTATCTGATTATCTTACTCAGATATTCACACTCATCAATTCGATGCGAGTCTGTTTCTTAAGTCCTTCCGTTTCACGATCGAGTTGAGCTTGGAAGAAAAACAAAACGAAATATGTGAATATATATAGGCAAGAATTCTTGAAGGTTCCCTGAGCACTTTGTATATGTATGTAAATAATCTATAATGAAAGATAAGGCATCATATATCATTCAACTCCATCTGCATGATTTTTGATCTATCTGAGTGCAGATCGGCTAGCTATAACAAGAAATTCAATGCCACATCAAAGAAGATCTGCTGCTGTTCATAGTCCATTCATATCTACCTCTCTCTCTCTCTCTCTCTCTCTCGTTCCCTCTGTTTGTATTGGTAGTGATGACTGTGCCAGTCTAGGCATGATCATAATGATCATAACGACATAGAGTGCATAAAGTGGAATTCTCGAATCAAAATCAGCTCATTACGGAGGCTAATGTAAGCACAACAAAGCCATTCTGCAAGATTTATTCAACAGCTTTAAGTGTCTATAGCAGCAGGAGGAGCAGGAGGCATGAGTAGGAGTAGGATGATGCAGCGCTAATGACATTATGCACGATCGCTTCAAGGGAGTCGAATTCAGATTTTTGTTAACGAATCAATGCAGTGAAAAGAAGTATTAATAAGAAGCCTAGTAACATTTTTTTTTTCTTTCATTTATATTTTTGTCGGTCGATACGTATACGTATGCGGTATACGGTATACGAGCCGAATATGAGACCGAGGTCGAATCTGAAGCGGTGTGAAAAGGCTTTCATTTCAAACGCAAACAATCGCTGAGAGTAGGAATTGAAATTAATTTCATGTATCATCATTAATCAAAACACTCGCATGGTGCATATACATATGTAAGTGGATGTACGTATGTGTGTGTGTGTGTGTGTGTATACATTCATCTGTAAGTAGAAAGATGTTGACTGCATTGGAGTAAGTAGTCATGGTCTGGTTTGGCCTCTTCACACACACACACACACACACGCACACACATGCACACACACACGCTTCTGTATATATAACGATATTCATTCTGCAATCGAGGCCCGCGTCTGACAATTTCAATAGCCAGCGGGGGCGTCGGGGACCGCGGCCCGGGCAGGGACATTCCCCGAGCTCAACTAATCAGCATGCAAAGAAAACAACATTAAGAGTCAACAACAACGACTGGCACTCAACACAATTATGAGAACTGACGCTGCAAGAGTTTCATGTTTAATGACAAGTCACTTTCTGCGCCCCAGTTCAGGCAACGTCATTCACCAGACGTTGGCCAGAAGAGAGCTGCTCCCGCCTCCCCCCTCCCTCCCTTCCCTCGTGGTTGCCCGTTCGTCACTTGGCCCTATTGCGCCCCTGGCTCTAACGATGTTTTCTTTGAAAAGTTAGAAGCCGTTTCCAGTAGTTCAATTACAACTTCACCTCACTTCAAGCGTTTTGTCTCGACGGCTTTAACCTCACGCCCTCGACGAGGGAGCTTCATGCGATGAAATCAAGATGAATCTATATTTAAAGAATACAAATCTTCCATCTATTCAAAATTAAGTGTACTCATAAACTAGATTGATCATGCTGTGTCAAGCCAGACAAACTTTGATTGATTCCAGAAGTGATACAATTTCTATAATAAAAATTTCTTAAATGTCAATTCAGGGCTCTAAATTGTAGTAGCTCCAATCAAATTTTCATTTGGCCAATTTACATCCAGTTTGAAAACTTTTTACATCTGATCAGGACTCTCTTCCCTCACTCAAATACTTTCAATATTAAAATTAAGTTTCACTTCGATAGACATTGTAAAGCTTGCTCTCTCTTAATTTATTCAGTTTTTCCAGCAGAATAGTTTATTAAATGACTAAAACCTGAAAGCATAATGAATTCAATAGACTGCCAACAGCACTTGATCTAAATACCCATTAGTTTTGTCTACGGCTAGGCAGTACACAGAATTGAATTCAAAATCAGTTGTTGAACTATGCACGGCTATGAACGGATTTCGGATTTCAGATGTCGGGTTTGCGGATGGAGCGGGCTACACAAAACACATTAACAAATCGTGTCTCAAATTAGAGCTCCAACAACAGCAGCTCCGACACAGAGTTCGACACCGACAACAGATACAAATGTTGTCGCTTTTCAGTCTACGTATGTGTGTGTGTGTGTGTGTGTGTGTGTGGGTTGACAATTTTGGGGAACGGTTTTGGCCGTTAACAAAACATGGCATTTAATAATACGTCTACAATACCCATACATAAGTGTTATCGCTGACTAAAAAGCTTTTTGTTGCTACTCGCTCGGTTGTTGTGGTTGTTGTTGTTGTTGCCGTAGTTGCTGTTGTAGTTGTGGGTCGATGTGTGCCTCTGGTCGTTATATAGCGTATGCATCCGTATCGGAGTCGGCTCTTTGTTGCGACTCGTAGTCGTATCTGCTGCTGCTGTAGCTGCTGTTGCTGCTGCTGCCGTTGTTGTTGTTGTTGTTGTTGTTGCTGCTGTTGTTGATTGGCCAGCGAAAGGTTGATACAAATGAGGTCGAACGCTTTTCGAGTCGGGTTTTATCAGCGTTATTAATATTGTAGAATCCAATACAAAACACATGCACACACGTGATGCCATTAAATGCCATGTTAAATGTGTTTAGTACCAATTCCGATTTATGTCCGTCCGATAAATATATTCAAATTATATAATCGCCAGCCCAAACCAGCGGTGCCTCAAAAAGAATTAACAAACTGAAATCAACAAAAACACTTCTGAATGTCATTCCATTAAATATATAATGAAACAATTTTATACGCTTTGTTTGTTAACCACGCTAATTGACAGTTAAACTATGCGGATAAAATGGATTATGGGCAGCCGAAATTTAAGAGATGATAGCTATAGAATAGTAAATATCATGAAAATAAAATAAAAACCATACTTTATCTTCATATGATTATATTTAACTTGAGATCTTCTCTTGTACTCAAACATAATATCAATCCTATGTGATACATGGAAATATTCTCAGCTTTACCCAACTCTACGCTGAAATATGTTTCCCGCAATTCGCCCCAATAGCTTTTATCTGACTGCACCCAGCTCCGTTGTCCGACTGTGTCCGTGTGGCCGTGGCTAAAAACGTTTGATTAAGCAGTTTCATAAACAATTTCCGCTTTTGGCCAGCTCGAATGCTGGCAAATAAATAAAAATAAGAGTAGAACAATCTGCTTTTTCCGTCAATAAATTGTTTGGCAGTTACAAGCGAGCGTCCCCGACGGCTCCAGCCACCCCAAACGAGTATGTCATATGTATGTCCTTTGCCAAGGATAGCAGGACTCGCCTTCCGGCTGGAACTGTGCATTCGCCAACTGGCATAACTACACGGCATAAAGCGAAAATCAACTGAATTCCAGCACCGCGTCATTCGCATCCTGTCATTTATTTATCTCTCGCACTCTGTGTGTGTGTGTGTGTGTGTGGCGCATTCCCCTCCTCTCCAGGCAAGGACCTCGTCCTCTTCCTCTTCCTCTTCCTCATCGGAGCTGTATTAGTCGCGTCATCGCTGCTCACAATGAGGATTCAATAGCTCTCCGGCTACCTCCCAGCTGGATGTATAGATATGCGTTTGTGCACACACACACACACGAACACACACATATGTGGCCGTTATGTCAATAGAGACAACAATGCGGTTCAGATGCGACAGTCGTCATCCTGTCAAAACAAAGTGTGATTATTGATAATTTATGATGTCACGGATTTTTCCGCACGCCAAATTATTTTTCTTTTACGCAGCCAATGCAATATTTATTCACGATTTTCCTTCTCCATTGAATGCTTAAATTACTTACAGTTTGAAATAGATTTTACCATACTTCTTATGAAGAGAACGGATAGCTATATAAATATGAAAATATATATATAAGAAATATTACAAATAGTGATGAGATATATGAATCATCAAAACATGATAGTTGATGTGGGAAATATGGATTTTTGAGTACAAAGTAAAGACTAAGGAATATAGAAAATGGTATAAAAATATATTATAATAAAAATCCCAAATTAGAATGAGGTAAACGGTTCTTAGAGCTACCTTAAGTATCCTTTATCCAGTTAACACAACTGCGGAGTTACGTGAGCATAGACCGTACCTAGATCATTCTCTGGTTAACCAGAGGATCAGTTTGGTCCGAAATCGTGTTGGCTTGGTAATGGCATTAGCAGTAACTTCTCACTCGGGCCTCAGGGTTGCGCATGCGTTTTGAATGTTGTGGAAAGGCTCGTCACGTCCTAAGCAAATATTGTCGCAGCGACAGTCGCTGGCAAATGTATGTGGACGAGTGTTTGTTTTAGGGCTGTTTAGCCAGGGATTTAGTGGTTGGCACTGCGGTTATTGTGTGAAAATCTGTTTTTGCGTTTAGTGCTAAACAGTAATGAGCGGAGTAGGCATTATATAAATAACCAAAACAATGGCTTAAATATGCCGTGCCATAAATTTAACAATGACCGGAAGTAATGAGCGGGAAATTGACATGCGTGCCACATGGGCATACATATGTACATATATGTATGTATGTGCATCAGAGATTTGTCAACATGGCCAGTGCCTAAATAGTTGGGATATATGTACATACATATATATGTAGGTATGTATGTATGTACATATATAGGGGCCGATGATCGTGGCCCCTATGCGCGAGCACTGTTTGATCAGCTTCAATCTAGAATGGGAACAAGTCGGGCGCCATTATTTGCTGCGAAGCGAGTTGCGTCACTTAATCCATTTCACTCGTGCCAGGCCAGGCGTCAGTTATGACGGGTCTCCACTGTGGCACACACACACACATACACACACACATGCGAGCAGCAGTTGGGGCACGCGACGGGACACGCAGCCCGTCTCGAAGGCTTATTAGGTTAATTACGAGTTTTTGATTGGTAAATTAAGAGGCGACTCGCAATGCGGCACGCGGCACGCGGCAAGTCGTCTGCCTGCCGGCCATTACGAAATCAGTTCTCAACACACACACACACAGACACGCAGACACTGCCTCAATTCAAATGCGTAAATAATTAATTTAGAGCCAATTCATGAGCCGCTGCTGTTGCTGCTGTCTGCAACTGCCACAAAGACTGCTACTCGTATCTGCGCGCCGCTATCTATGCTACTGCCACAGATAAACCACCCGCCGCGCCTCATAATTTATCAGCGCTCAACCAGACGAACCGTCCGCTCTCACAGTGGGTAGCCAACGAACGCCAAGTCCAATCCAAGCCGCGACCAGGCCTCGAATCTACGCTCGATTTAAGTAGAAACTTTACAGACGCCGTTGGCCATACGAAGCATTGTGAGAGAGAGGCTTATGTCCATGGGCCAGACTATATATTATATGCTTAGGCTATACGCTCTAGGCTATGCTACTCCATTCGGAAGTATGCGGTAGTTCGATAATGTTGATATGATATGTGAATAGATGTAGACATTTGTATGATAATGGAAATTTAGATAGAGCTATTTGTTTTATATGAATATAGACTACGATAATTACTTTTTATAAGTCGGTAATACGTTTGTCTTAAATAATTATATATAATAAATAATACGTAGATTCTTAGAAATAGCTTTAGCAAATTTAAGCATATAGTCCATTCCTTACATAACTTATTTGTATAACATAAAACATGTTAAAATCATGTTTACCTGCCTCATCAATCACAAGCAGCAAATTTGATAAGCTCATCTTTGGCCAAAATCCCATCAGTTGAGCAAAATTCTAAAATGGGATTACGAAAGAGAAATTCATATGCAATTCAAGGTAACTTTTTGTTGTGAAGAGCTCGGCTAATGCTTATTGAATCGATAAATATATGTATGTCATATTATATAAATATTTATATATAGATATACATATGTATATTTATTTTGTAGTGCGAAATCAATCTGTAGTCCTAATGGAAGGTAATGAACACATACGCCCAGATAAGAGCAGCAAAGTACAGATAGATATTGTTGTACTATATAACATATTATATCAGCGTAGATAATGCGTGCACAATTACCGAACGATACGAACTGTGGGATTGTAATTGACATTTGGGCATAGATCTGATAACTGATAAAACTGCGCTGTTTTCTGGTTTTATTCATTTATTTAGTTTGGCGACGATCGTAAATGGAACACAAAGTGCACACGTTGGCGATATGACTGTAATTAATTAGGACACATACTTATTATGTAATCGCGATTTAAACTGGGCGTACATAGAAATCGATAGATCGATAAGCCCGTGCTGTACACGAGCCTATAGATAGCGTCGCCCTGGCTTTTGTTTTCTGTCGCTGTTTCTGTTTTGTTGGTGTAATAACAAAAGTTTCGTTTTGTTTTAATGGATAAACTCGTAAATTGTGTTCTAGCCACGCATGCTAATGCCATGCCCATGTTAAGGGGAGTGATAAATGTATTTATGCATAAACAATACTTTTACTGACAGCTCCGAAAGGGGGGCGTGACATAAAGAGCTTTTTTTATTGCCGCCCGCCTCAAAGACGCTGCGCTGTAATTTGAGTGTCTATGCGGCACTTATCTTGAATCGCACTTGAACGTATTGAAAGCTCGCCAACTTGCAATTACACTATGGCAAAAGACAGAGTCACGCACACACACACACACCTACACACACCCGCACACACTGTGAGAGTAAAAGAGAGTCGGGCACGCAATGATGAAATAAATCAAACAATATAATTGCTTCTGTTTCAACACCAACTACATAACATGGACTTGGGAGCTCAAACCGCCGACTGCTCGTACTAGCTCGCACCTGTTCAAAAGGAGCGCCCCCAACTCACCAGCTCACCGCCCCCCCGCCCCTGCTCAGACTCTCGCTGTGGCTTCCACTTTTCTGCCAACTCAAATTTACGGCACGCAACTTGCGCCGAGCTGTGGGGCGTGAACTTGTTGTTGTCTGTCGGCCGTCTGTCGGCGAAGACGGGCCAACTGTCCTTTTAGGCCGCAGACACAAATCGAAGAGCACCTGCGGCAAATGGCAAACGGCAATACGGAGCAGCGGAGCAACGGAGCAACGGCAACCGGCGCAGTATGCAGCTAACAGCATTTCGATGTTAGTCAGTTCCTCTCGCCAGTTATGAACCACTCTCGCCGCAGCATCGATGCCTGCTGCAAGGAGGCCGAAGAATTAAGTTCTAATCAGCACTCGTTAAGATGAAGCGAATGTAGATGCTCAGCTATGTGTAAACAAGATGGAACAGTGGAGGTTAGCTATAGACCGAAACTGAAATACGCTTTACATACTCTATGACACCTGATGGATGGCAGAAGGGATATACATATATTCTAATCAGTAATTGTGAAGAAGAATCGTATATAGTAATGAATGAAATTTGCGATTAATTGTATTTACGCCTGAGTAGCCGGGAATATCATATATAAGAAGCATACTATCAACATCTGATGATGATAGAAAAGTTTCATATAGGAGAACTTCTTTTACTTCATACTTCAAGCCCTATCCACAAAAATATGAACAGAACTCTCTAGACTTTTTATATTAACTAACTCATTTCTTTACTGTAATCCTTTGTGTAAAAGGGCATACAACTTTCGTCTGCTAAAACCTAGCAAAAGAGATCCATTTTCATTGTATGCCAGTCTCAGTCTCAGTCCCCTATCAGCTATAGTAGATCAACAATATCTTTAAACTGACTGAATCTTATCTAGAGTTCGCTTTTCAATGCTCTCGTCCATTAACGGCTACATAATGTTGTCTGTTCCAGTTCAGCTTATGTCTCTTCCCAACTATTGTACAATACAATTCCCACCCCACTGTCGCTGTCACAGTGGGCCTACCTAACAAGCTGTGTCAAAATATGGCGCAATGCTGCGCATTATAGAGGTCGGCCAGGAATTATTGTCGGCCATTATTTTATTGGCATTTTTCAAATTGTCATTGTCAGAGAAGTTTATGTACTGCACTATCTCTCTCTCTTTCTATCTCTCTCCCTTTGCTGGAATATTTGTTTTGCTGCGGCTCTGATGAGCGGCACCCGTTCGATCATTTGCGCGCTGCAACACTTATTTACAGACAAGCACCGCGGGGCGTAATGGAGAGAGAGAGCGAGCAAGAGGGGGAGGGGCGGGAATGGCGAGAGAGGGGTATGTAGAAATGTAAGAGTAAGGGTGAAGCGAGCATCAAATTAGAGCCGAGTGCAGGGTCCATGGCTGCGCCAGAGGCGGGGTGGGTAGCTCTGCAGTTACTTTTATTCCATTTCGCTTGGGGTGGCTACGCCCAGCTCAATTTGTATATAATTTAATGCAATATTCCACGAAATATGTTTATGTAATACATAAAAACGAGCACACAACTGATACATATTATTATAGCTGAGTAACTGTTCAGTTGCAAAGCTCTGCGCAGAGGGTTCACTGTATAGGAAATTGAAATTGAAATGAAATCTTAGAGTGGAAACGTCATATTACATTTTCTCAATATTTATTTATATTGATGAAATCATTCATTTCTATAATTGAAGAAATTAGCTGAATGAAAATCAATTTCCCAACTTCTAGAAATATTTACTATTCATGGTACTTTACTATTTATGGTATCATATTACTTGTTGTCTCTCTTATAGATTTCTTATACTAAGAGATGGTTTGCAAAAAACATTCCCAGGTTCTAGTTAAGAATTTATTTGAAGTTTAAGTTGATATTGTATTATTATTTATATATAATAATATACCATACCTGTATAATAATCTGTAATATTTTTCAGATAAACCTTTTGTTAACATTGTGCTAGGCAAGTGGTTTATAACTATCAAATACATATCTATTCGTATCATCCCCATCTTAAACTCTTTTACCCCTAAGATTCTATCTCCTCACCCCCTCAACTGTCTCTCTGTTCACTTGTAATATCTCTTATACTATTTACTTCTAGTTGCTCTTCTGTATTCACCTCAAGCTTCGCACCATTAACGCCCTCGACTCGCACTCCCAGTTGATTAAGAATATATCATAACATTGGCTTAAATGGCTCTGGCCATGTGCAGCTCGTTAAATGGTGGCAAACGACATCCGTGCGATATTTACCCATATATAGGGCTAATTATGCTTACTTATAGAGGCCAAGTACTGTCGTGTGTGTCTTTAGAGCACCTGGGGCCATGTGAACGGAGACGAGCGAACAACAACATTGACGCCTATCCGCATCCTGTATGCGACACCCATACACACACACACAGACACAGTCACCCATCGGCTGAACTGAAAATTGAATCTGTTATCGTTGCTCATTCACAGAGGCTCACATTGGCAGGCTGCTTGTTGACGGGAAATGCGATTGGGATTGCCTTTGACACGTCCTCGCCTGCTGCAGGATACGTGCAACTGTGTGTGTGTGTGTGTGTGTTTGTGTGTGCGTTGGCTTTGTTCATATAAGTTAACAGCGCTGTTCAATTTTTCCGCACTAATTAGATTAAAGGAGGCTGGTACAGATGAAGCGAATGGATTGATGACTCCACGGAAAATCCGACCAAACTTCAGTGAATGGAATGCGCAAAAAACAAAACAGGAAAAATAAAACAGAAATCAGGAGAAAACAAAGCCCCGCCGAGAGTTGTCCCGAATTCCGGCAAAGGCATACGCATAGGTAAAGGGAAAGGGAAAGGTGGTGGCAGGCAGACGGCAGACGGCGATAAAAAGGCCAAAAAAACAACTGCGAAATACTTTAATCCTATTAGGCATATAATTCAACAATAACAGCGACACATGTTGCCAGTGCAGCCGACAGGAAGGATAAAGACCAGTCCGATTGTCCTTTTCGCGCAGCCAAAGTAAAAAGCAAACGCAAAAGCAAAAAGTATACCATAAACAACGGCAAACAAAAGCAGGACTTGCGATGGCAAAGGTGCCGAGTGGAGTAAAAGCAAACGCGTGACACGTCCCAATTAGACGCAACTTTTAATTATATTCATCAAGTCTCTTGCTGGCCATCGATGGGCTGACAGACTGCAAGAGAGAAGTAGAGAGAGAGAGAGAGAGGGCAGCGAGAGAGAGCGCGTCACATTTTAATTTACTTGTCAATTGCATCTGGCGCAAAAGGCTTGTGAGTTGGGTACTCGGCAAACATATAAATATATCAAAAAGTATATCAAGATGTATTCAGAGATGCTACCAGGAAGATATCAGAGCAAGGAGAGAAGCGAAAGAAACAGAGAGATACATGAATAGTTAGAAAGAAACTATAAATATAGCTGGGCTTAAAATAAAGATAGAGGAGAGTGAAAAAGATTACCAAAAACTGAGAGAATCTGAGAGAGAAGCGAGAGAGACAGAGAAAACAGAGAAAGGGAAATAGTCATAGAGATAGCAGGGGGAGAAAGCAGAGAATGCAAAGAGAGACAGAAGCAATGATGAAGACCGAAAAGCAGCTATGAAAGTGAAGAGAATAATAATATAGATAGAAATGGGGTGCAAACTAAGCGAAAAAGAGAAATAAATATTTTGAGAGAAATATATATATATACTATGAGAGATAATGAAAAGAGAAGAGAATAAAATAAAATGTAAGGAATATAAAAGAGAAAATTTTATATAGTATGAAAACTTTGTCAAAATCCAATATCAATCCATGCAATATAGACTCCCAAAGGGAACTAAAGAAGAAGAAGAGACAAGGCAATAATTGACTCATTTTACGGCTTTCAAAATTTGCTGACAACAGTTCACTTACATGTGACAAATGACTGGAGATGCATATAATACATATATTAAGACGAAAATATGCCCATTTCTAGAGATATTCTGATATCTTTATCAACAGCAAACAGAATGTTCTCAGGCAGAGAGAGAGAGGGAGGGCGTTAATTTGCTCATTTCACGCTGTTCGCCGTTTTCGGACATCATCCGGCATTTCAATACCCGGCCATTCTCTGGCAAATCGAGCTGTTTGGCTGATGGCCGGCTGACCATTGACAGATCTATTGTTGGGCATTGTTTGGGCTCATCCGCCTCATAATTGCGATGTCTCTTTTGCAGTGCGCTGCAGATTTCCCTGCGAAATGCCTGTGCAGAGCCGCAGGGCTCAGGGGCTGCTCTGCTCCTAAACAGATTTTCGGGTCTCGAAAATCCGATTATGTTGGCCATATTTGTGCGTTCGCACGGTAATACCTTAAATTTGCAACTTTTTAATCATTCTAAGCGGATTTCTAGGCAAAACCTGTTATGATGCGATGCTGGCTCTATTTTATTGACAGCCTTTTCCTGCTGACGGATAGAGAGGGAGACCGAGAGGGAGAGAGGGAGATAGAGATAGACAGACAGAATGTTTGTTTTTTCGGGATTTGTAAATGAGATACATTGGGAGTGACAATGAATGCGCTTGCCAATTAAATTTAATCCAGTATAAATACATACTTTTCATCTAGCAGGTTTCTTTCTTTTCTTTTTTTTTTGGTCTCTCTCTTTTACTGCATTCGCTATTTATCTCTTTCATTTGCAGACTTTTTCTTTGTGGCCGTCTAGAGCTGGAAGCTGCATAATGTGTAATAAGCATATAGAAAAGCTTATTGTTAGAAACTTTTTTAATATAAACATGAATATGAATATGCATGATAGAGAGAGAGAGAGAGAGAGAGAGAGGGAGACATAGAGGAGGCTGTCCTCCTCGCATGCGAGTTACTATAAAAATAAGCCCTTATTGTTAATCAGAACAAAACTGCAGAGCTGCGAGCATAATACAACGCAGCTCGACTAAAAATCCGAATCCAAATGTGAATGTGAATGTGAATGCGAATGCGAATGTGAATGTGAATTGAATAGCGCCCAAAAAGTTGCTGTGCAAAAGAAAAGCAAATAAAATGCAGCACATGAGCAGCAGCTATATTATATATATATATAGTCGGAGGCAGAGGCCGGGGCAAAGATTTGAACAAAACCAAAAATATTTTAATGACAACACCCCAAAGCCAAAAACCAAACCAAAACCTACACGAAAAGTGCGCAAACAAAATGAGCTGGGCCAGGCGATGCGACAGCAAACAGCAAAGCGCCAACCACCAGGCACCACAGCAACCACCAGCCAGATCCACTCAGAGCAGCCCAAGACGAAGCGGCAGCCAGCGCGCAGCATCCACTCGCATCAGTCCATTATGTGTGCTCGTTGGTAATTATTTGCATAAAAATATATGCAGAGGTCTAAACAAAACAGTTTAGCAATCAATTATGAAAACACGTTAAATAGGTGAGTGCGAGTGCAAATGTCGCCGCCAGAGGCAGCCGCAAGACAGACAGAGAACGAGAGGGAGCGACAGAGAGAGAGAGAGAGGTGGAGAGGGAGGTATTCACAATGGCTGTAACCTCCAGGAATCCGCTTGCAGCGCACAAAGACAGCAGCGCATCCTGAAAGGTACGGCCCGGATAAGCGCAGATGCAGATGGAGATGCCACACTCCAAGTAGGGCCCTCACCAGAGAGCGAGAGAGAGAGAGCGAGAGAGAGATAGAGGTAGAGGTGAGAGCGTGGCCACCTAGGCTCAAGTCGAGTCACACGCACGCACACTGGACGGTAGGTGCCCAGTACCTAAGCGTAATGACGCTTTTGGTGGTAATGCGATAAGTGAAAACAAATAACTGAGGCGAGTCGCAGCCACAGTGCGAGCCAGAGCCAGAGCCAGAGCCATAGCCGGAGTCAGAGTCACAGTTTGTTTACCCAACTAAACAGAAATCCGTAATGCGTAATGTGAACGCCGAATGTTTCGCATATTTTCAAAAGAAAATTTTCTATTTGACTCCCAATATACGTTCAAAGTAATTTCAGTCATAGCCCACATACGCTTCCACTTAATAACTATGTAATGAGCTATATAATGTATTATTTCCCATCATTTCTATGGGCGTGTCTGAATCGTTGGCATACCATGCACCCATAGAGCGTTTGAGAAAACTTTTAATATATTTATGGTTTATTTTATGGGCAAAATCTATTATATGGAATACAGATGGGAAGGAAAAATAGATGTGATATAGTTCAAAATTATTATAGAGAAAGTATACATTAGGATATTTTATACCGTAGATTCAGATTTGTCTTCTTTCCTTTTCTCTAGGTTTATTTTCCTTCACACAAATCAGGAAGAACTTTCCTTTCTTCTATTCTTTCCTTTTTTTCTTTATTTTCTGCTTGCCTCTATCAGAATCTCCTCAAATGATGTATGTCCTCTCTCCTTCTTTCAACTATTTCCCCATATGTACTCCACATCTTGATTTATCTTTGAATGATTTGCTATACTTTTACTTCTTTTCTACCTCTTATACCTCTTAGAATTACACTATTAATAGCAGCCCATTTAGATTTCTACTCACAATCACTTCTAGCAAATTCTGTAAGCCTCACCGTCTTGCTGAGGCAATAAACTCTATGATAAAAGTAGCGTCACACCCATGTATGCACAGGGTATCATGTCATTTATACTCAGTCTAGACCATCTCAATCTATCTTATGTATACGATATTTCAGCTGTCTGCTCTTTTTGGCAACTATTCCCGTCACATAAATCCACCTGGCTATTGGTAACTTAATTTTTACACAGAAATTACATTAGATGGTCCCGTGGGGACGGCAGCTCGCTTTCGGACAAGCTGGCATATTAACATTTTATTCAAAGGCTAACGCGACAAAACCTACCACGATTTATGGTCCTACATAAATCCTAGCCATACTTTGGGGCTACCCACCGCAGTTAAGCCGATTATAAAAACCGAGAGACAGAGAGCCACAGTCTGTCTCTCTCTCTATGTGTGTGTGTGTGTGTGTGTGTGTGTAGAGCTTCTCTTAGACTTGGGGAGATTTTCAACTGGCCATCAAAATGTGAGCAACAAATTAGCATGTTGAAAATTATAAGTACATTAAACGGTGGCAGGCAAGCGAGTGTGGTTAATTCGAGTATGCGATGCCACCCAATAAAAACGTGGCCAGCACTGTGTGCCTGATGGAACAGGATGAGGCGGACGACGACGGCGACTGCGATGACGATGATGATGACGTCGCTGCCAGGACTAGCTCCCCGTATCCCTGGGGTAGATATTCACTGCTGGCTCAAGTTGAGTTGTTATGCTTGAGTTGAGTGTTGGCAAATATTTAACGTAGTATAAATATCTCTCACTCTCTCGCCCTCACTCTCCATCTCACTCTCTCTCTCACTTGCCCTCATCCTGCGCGCATCTCAGCCATCTTTGGGGGGCCTGTAGGAACATTGTTATCTGGCCGCCGTTGTTGTTTTTTTTTTTTCTTTTCTTGCCGATTCTTCTTTTTTTTCGAGGGTGGCTTGTGTATAACACAGAAAAAATCTAATTTTCCAACTTTTTACGACATTCGCTTGCGAGTTCTGCGGCAATTTCATAAATATTTTCCGCTTCTTTGCGTTTTGCATACTTTGTATGCAAAAAAACATGCCATCATCAGAACATTATCCCGCCGCGTGTAAATGAAATTCCCATGTCCCCGCACCACCGCACCGCACCAACGCCGCCCTCCCTTTGCGACCCTCTGCTTGCGTCGGCAAAAACGTCGCAGTCAACGTCGCAGCTCTACAACTCGAGGGTTGTTGACTTATATCATTTATCATAAGGAATTAGGTTCAAGCTTGTTATTAATATTAGACGTGGTCTTCCACCCACCCAACCAGCACCGCTCGCCTCATCTGCCCCAGCGTGAAGCCGCTAACGTGCGAAGAGCGTTAATAAAGTTCATAAAATAAACAAAGTCGAGCGCAGTCAACATGTGAAATTAAAATCTTTGCCGATGTCAATTGAGGCAGCCTGGAGGTCGAGCACTTGGAAGTCTATTAAAAATGAAAGACTTCAGCTAGCGCTTTATGGGGCCATTAACTTGGAGCGAAATTAACCTTATAAGGTCCATCAAAACAAACAAACAAACGAATGAAGGAAATGAATGATGTCTGGTAAACGGAAATATCTTTGCAAAAGTCAAGTGAAACTCTCTCTTTCTCAGTTGGCCAATGGAAATTTCAAGAGTAACCAGTCGATAGAGCATATAGACTAGGTTAGCCTAATCACTTTCTGATTTCTGCTAATGAACATGGTAAAGCATCTAAAATATATAATTGATGTTTGTTATATTACTCTGTATGTTAACTCTGTCGGTAATATATTTAAGGGAAAATATTATATTTCAAATGTCTTCAGAAGAGATCTTAGAAGAAGACAGAAATGCATCAGAATTATAGAGAATTTAGCTATATGAATATTTTTCATAAAATAAAATAATATTTTTATTAAAAAATATGAAAAATATATTTAGCCAAACTCTCAAATTCCTATTTCAATTTTAATATTTGATAATATCTCTAATATAGCCAAAGGAAGAACATCTATATAATTTCTATCTGTTATCAATATTTATAAATACCGAAATTAGTTTTAGTAGCGTAAGATATCGGTAATCTAGCCAAAGAAAGGCTGGTGAACGATATAATTTGGATATAGCTTCTTTATCATAAAATTCTATTGATGTGAAAAATATTCGGAATATATCTAATAACAGTACCAAATATATCCAAGGCCAAGTAGATAATATGTATTTACTGTATATATTTCACTTTTAACTTATATCTACATATATTATATAATTTCCGCATTTGGATACCATATCGTAGCTCTACTTGTATATATATTTAATTCCTATATCATTTAATTAGGTACAAGCTTTAAAAAAGCTGCCAAATAAATTTCTTCTATACATGTTGATTATGAAAATATATTAATTTATATACATATAAAGCAACATCAACCAAATTTAATAAAATTTTTCAAACTACAAAAATCGAATTATATTTATCTTTATCTCTTTGTAATGAAGTTTGTTGGCAAATATTTGCAAAGCACTTCGATTCACATTGAATTGGATAGATGTTGCCCCAATCATTGCGTAGCTGGGGTCAAGCTCAAATGGATGACAATGCGCTACAGCAGACATTTATTATATATCGCAAATTAATAAACTGGAATCAGTTGAACAAGAGTTACTCCTGCTGCTGCTCCTGCTCCCGCTGCTGCTTCCTTTAGGGTTCGAGTCTGCGAATTGATTTCATTCAAATTAACTTTGTCTTCAGCTGCAGCAACTGCGGCCATAGTTCATAGTTTGGGGTTTGCCGTGACGCGACTGTAAGTTGTCTCATTATGATATGTTCGGCTTGTGTAAGGACAAACAAGGACATTGGATCAGTCGGCAGGGCGACGGAACCGCTAACATTTTCCCGCCGCTCTCGCTGCCGCACTCTAGGCAGCGGCTGCTCATAGATGCCGATGATTGCTTTCTTTGCTTTTTTCTCTTTTCTCTTACTTTATTTGTATGTTTGTCGCACGCCCCATCTCTATCTTACACGCTCTCGGCGACTCTCTCTCGCTCTCGCCCCGTCTCGCTCCCGCATGGCGGCAGCGACTCTGGCAGAGTGGCAACCCCCTTAGCGAAGTTCTGTGCGCGCTCTCTGCGCGCTTCCCCTATGAACAGTTGTTTTTTTCCTCCTTTTGTTTCTGTTTTTTTTTTTTTTTTTTTATCGTGTTAGGTTTTTGCCTTCTTTGCATTGACCATAAGCCACGCCCTGTGCATGTTGAAGCGAGTGCAACAACACGAACAACTGTTAGATACGAGAGCGAAAAAAAAAGAAATAGTAACGAAAATTGAATGAAAGAGCCAAGATAAACACTTAAACCCAAACGGAAAAACGTAAAGCGAAAAGCGATAAAAACGGGCCACAGCACACGGAGGCCCGAAAAGAAAGTTGCCAAAGGTAACAATCTATGTACAATGTTTTATGACCCAACCGAACCGAGAGAGCCTCTGCCTCTGGCTCTGCCTCTGCCTCTGCCTCTGCCTCTGCTGCTGCCGAGTGGGGGAGGAGCTGGGCTGGGATGAGCTGGATACGTTGTGCACATGTCCAATATTCACTTAACGCGATAAAAATGAACTAGCAACAACGAAATCTGGACGAGATGGTGGCGTCTGTGGTGGCAGCACTCGGCGCGCTCTGTGGGCAAAAACATACAAAAACATCAGTTACACTTTGTTTAGTCGTTTTCCACTGGACCTGCAATGTACTAGTGTATGTGTGTGTGCGTGTGTGTGTGTGAGTGTGTGTATCTATTGAATTGCCATCCAAATGCGAATCCACCTCGCAAAAAACACGAAATGGAACCGAACGAAAATGAGAAGAACGAACAAGCGTGCACAGAGAACGGAGTGGACTGGAGTGGAGTGGAGAGGGGAATGAGTGGAATGGACTGAAATGGGTGGCAATGGGCGGCAGTGGGTCGGTTAACGTTAACGTTAACGTTAACGCTAAAAGATAGCGTGGTTAAACGCGCTTATTTTGGTTTATGATTAAATTTATTACGTGTACGCCCAACCACAGCGCGGATAACAGCCTAAAAAGAAAAGGCCTGAACCTGAGTGGGGGAGGGATGGGCGAAACAAAGTTTTTTTTGCTGTTGCTGTTGTTGTTGTCTGTGTGTTTGAGGCTTGTCTTGAATTTAATTAATGCGAGACCCTTAAACAAAATCGGAACTTTATATAATTGGCCATTCTTTTAAGCTTAGCCCTTGTTACTTTTTATGAACGGCGCAGCGTCTAATTAAACGGGTCAACTACAGTGAGCATTGGGCAGACCCGGTGGCTGACTCTTGACTGTGGTGCGCTGTTAACTGTTGCAGCAGTGGCTCCACGACATGGCAGTCATCTGCATCTTTTGCCCTGCCCAGAGTGCGCGAGAGGGATGGCACGTGGGAGAGGAGTGGGAGAGCGAGCGAGACAGCCGTGCATGTATCTGTATCTGTGTGTAGCTACATGGCAAAAGTATCTTTTTATCTGCCTCGCTGTGTTTCTACGATTGTCTGCAGGGATGTGTTGCTGTTGTTGTTGTTTTTTTTTCTTTACTGACTGTGGTCGACTACGGCTCTGGCTCTGGCTGTGGCTGTGGCTGTGCCACGACTCGAGCCCTGCTCTCGGCATTAACATTCTGAGTGGCGCTTGCTCCAGCCTGGCGCTCGTGCTCATCCGCATCCTCGTCGACAACGACAACGACGCCGACGACGTCGACGTGGTCGTGCCTACTCGCTCACCCATTTACAGGCATTCGCTTGCTGCTGCTGCTGCTGCTGCTGTTGCCTTTTTCTGAAACCTCGCTCTCTCTCTCTCTCTCTCTCACTCTCTGCTGACGCTGCTGCTGCTGGTGCTGCTGCTGCTGCTGCCGTTGGAGCTTTCGAGTCTCTCCAGTCTCGAGTCTCGTTTATTTATGATTATCTGTGTACAACTTGTTTCGTGTTCATCGCATGTCGATGCCGATGATGGGTGTATAGGCCATGAGCATCTATCTGGTTTGTTTGCAGCACACCCCGGCATTAAACCCTGCCCCGGGGCGCACACATGTATGCGAGTACCCGCATGCAGCGCTACACAGATACAATGCTCACATAGCCGACTCTACCTTTGCCTCAAATCTTACCTTTGGCTCTTTATTAATGACTACTTGCCCAGTCTCTTGGTTGGCCATTGCTGTTGTCGTTGCCGTTGCTGCTGCTGTTGCTGTTGCTTACCCGCCAGCAACATCACGAATTGCAGCTCGGTTATCACTTGGCTAGATGTTTGCTCCTCCTCCATTTGGTAGTTTTGCTTCTGAAAAATTGCCCAGCTGTCTATAAGGCTCAAAGTTAAGACACTTTGTGGTTGCCTTGGCTTTTCTTTGCCCGGAATTGTCATCGTGTCCATTCTCAATCTTGTTCTCCACTTGGACTGTTAAATATTTAATTCATGTCCTTTCTGTGTCTATTTATTCTACTGAATCAGGGAAAGGAAAACCTGAAAATCAATCAAAGGTCTTGAATAAATACTAACACACATCACACACACACCCGCACACACGCACGCACGTACACACACTCAAGCGCTCTCTGGAGGCAGCAACCGCAGACTCGAGGGGGGGGCGGCTCCTTGGCCGTATTGTCAATAGGGCGGCTGGGAACAATAAAAAATCGTGGCAAACTAAGTGAGCAGACAGAAAAATGAATCAATATCAGGCGCCAAACAAACAGACAAACAGACAGACAGACAGACGGACGGACAGCTACACTCTCCAGCAAATTCACGCTTTGGGCCTACAAAGGCGGGAGCGAAGCTCTCGACCGCGATTGCGAATCCCCGTTGGAGGCAAAGTTCACATACGAAACAAACACCTTTTCATTTGTATCTATTAGATTAAAATTCATGTCGACGCACTCGCAGCGCACACACACACGCACACACACACAGAGATATATGTGTGTATGTTGTGTTTCCAAAAGATACACTGTATAAAGTGGTAAGAAAATTGAGCCCGAAGCTCACAATCATCATTGGCTTTGTGCAAACACACTCGGCACATATGAACAGGGAGGAGTGCGGAGAGAGGGAGAGGGCGAATGGGGGGCGAAGTAAGAGGTAGCAGCAATCGTTGCCGCTGCCGCTGCTGCTGCTGCTGCTGATATCTACGACAGAACACGAACAAGAACAACAATAACAATTCAGGCAAGGCAGAAGGCATAAGCTGCCACCAATACGAGCGCAACTAACAGCAACCGAGTCACACATACATACATTCATATACATATACATACAGTGATACGCACGCTGCAGTTGTGGCAACAAGAAAAATACAAAAGATACAAATGTATCTCGTGTTCGAAATATAAAAATCGTTAAACAAAGACTGACGTTGTTCCTCTGGATTTCGACTGGCGACTGCGACGCTGACGCTGACAGCGACTGCGACTGCGATGGCAACGTCGACAGCGACAGCGACTGCGACTAACGACTGCGACATTCGCTGTTACTGATGTTACCACAGTATCTATATCTGTAGCTCTGTTGCTGTTGCTGTTGCTGTTGCTGGCTCAGTGGAGCCGCGGGTGGCAGCTGCCCTGCCAGCAGTAATCTAGCCCTCCTGCTTTTGCTGCCGCTAGCTTCAAGCATTGCTTTTTCGCAGCGAAGCTTTCTCTTTCTGCGGCTCCCATAGCGCCATTGAGCGCCCGCCTCCTGCACTCAAGAGATGTGGCCTGCCCGCACCCGTCCCTCCCACTGTCGCCCCCGACACCGCCCCTGCCCCGGCTCCTGCCCAAGTGCACCCAGCATCTCGCAGCAAATGTCGCTGCGGCTGTTGCTGCGGCCGTCTCCAGCTCTCCACATATCCAGCTACAGCTGCAGCTTCTGTGGCAACCGCGACGGCATTTTGTGCCCTCGCCAATGACTTAACGTGATCTGAATTTGTTGCCCGCAGGCCAATTACTGCCAAAAAAACACAAAATACAAAAAGAAATGGGCAGAGGCAGAGCAAGATGTATGCAAATATGGCAACGGATGTGCCTCTGCTCGAATTGCCGCAGATTTCAGCTCGGCCTGCGGCCAGACCGATGCGAGGATCATTTAATCAGACATTTTATTTATAATTTAGCATTCTCTTGTGTCAGGGATGCAGCTCTGCTGATTTTCTTACTTAATTGAGAGTGGGAGCTAGGGTCCTACAATAAGATAAGATTACTTTCATATAGCACAATGTGACACGAGCCAAGACGCGCTTAAAGTGGAGTGGAACTGAAGATCTTTTAGAAGATCATTAAGGTTGATATCTAAAATATATACTGGACATGACTCTAATATGATTATCTAAAATAACTGTCTAAAATATATACTGGACTATTCATATCTCTAATATAATTACCTAAGATCTGATAAATTTTAATATAACAGCTTCAAGTATAACTTTATGCCATTTCTAGGCTCGCAGTGGATAGCGACTGCTACAGCCTGGGACATTTCTTGGAGATCAGAAAAGACATTTCTTGTGCTCTTGAATGTTCTCTTATAGCTGTGCCTTCCATATATAGATCTAAGCTATCAATCTATCCCATTTATAAACGACAAAGAAATTCGAGCTGCGATCAGAGTTATGCTTCAATGAATGGGTCACTTGGGCAATTTATCTTCACCAGGGGAATATGGTATACTTCATCAAATTTACTAGATGAATGAATTTGAATATTGGAGTGTAGATGTGTGTAAATATACATATGCATATTATTTAATAGATGTAGCAACCTACTTATAATAATGTATATACACACATACAACAGAATATCATCATTTTGATTTATTTCCATATTAATCTTAAATTGATAATAAATTTTAGAAGCTCTCCATGTTAAGGTTTTAAGGTTTTAAAATGTTATTGGCACAAAACGTTAATAGGAATGAATGTATAATATGCAATAAGCATTTTTAACCATATTTAATTAAAAAGATATTCCAAAAAAACTTGAGATCTCTACATATTTACAGCATAAAAGAAACAGGTAAGCCATCTAAACAAGAAATAGTTTTTGTAACTGTAGATCACCTCTTTATTCCCAGTGAAATTTGGCATATCCTTTGATCCGATCAAAGTTTTACTAGGATCTCAAAAATGTTTCTTATATGCAGCAAAAAAAAATCACTAATCAATTTGCATTATTTCCATTGCAATTTTCAGACTATGTTTTATTTTGGTAACAGAAAAATAACATATTATTCGTATTGTTTTATAATTTTTATTATTATTATGATTGAATTGTCATTATTATATGATTACATCATATAGATCAATATTATTATTATTATTATTATTTTTTTTTTTTTTTGCCATCGTGTATAATTATTTTCTTTAATCCCTTTTCAAATGTTGACGTAGCTATATCTAAAATATTTTTGCCAAAAACATATCGAATGACAAGAAACTTATAAAAACTAAGATATTTCTTCAACAAAACAGAAAAAATACCTGTTTTGAAGGTGTCAATTTCGTAGCCAGATTCCATCTGAAAGTCCTGAATGCTTATAAGCTTATGCGTAAATGTTTAGCTACAATATATGGTCAAAGTGTTTAGGAGCTGTTGGTGTTCAATGAAGAAGAAACATTATCATCAACTAGATTTTTTTTTGTTTACATCAGCTAGCAGCTGCCACACACACATACACTTAGAGAAACAGAGAGAGAGAGAGCGAGATAGAGACGCAGGGGCTGACAGGATGCGTGGAAGAAGAAGAAGAGTTGCTGGCAGATGCGGAGCG
This sequence comes from Drosophila navojoa, assembly GCF_054131105.1. Lineage (NCBI taxonomy): Eukaryota > Metazoa > Arthropoda > Insecta > Diptera > Drosophilidae > Drosophila > Drosophila navojoa. The sequence continues at coordinate 9,118,118 of NC_142892.1, read as the reverse complement.
GGGCATGGTGGGGCGGGGCGTGGTGGGGCGGGGCGGCAACTTAAACGTATCTGAGGCTGTCGCAAAACCAACTCACTTACATGACGACAACAAAGTAACTTCATTTAAATGCTGTAGGAATTTGTTTTCGGCGTGTGCGACACCCGCACCACGCAGCAGCAGCAGCAGCGCTTTTCCGAGGGGTGGAAAATGCACGAGCAGTGCCATTGCCAATGGGGGCGTGGCGGGGTATGTGTGGGGGCCGCGATGTCGGGTGGCAATATAAAGCTTAAAATGAAATTTAGCTGCAGCGGCAAACGTTTCCCATTCAAATGGCATACATATGTTGGATACATTCGTACATGTGTACGTACATCTCTCTGCATGTGTGCGTGTGTGTGTGTGTGTGTCTAGGTGTGTGTGCTTAAATGTAGCTACAAAAACGATTCGACAGCGCGCTCTCACTCGCTCCCCAAGCGCCATCCCGCTCGCACCAGCCATCTCGCTCGCACTCGCTCGTCTCAGCCGTCTCGCTTGTCGCGGCCAGCCGTCGGCGTCGTCGTCGTCGTCGTCACTCCTCACGAGTGGCGTTTCAATTAATTAGAAAAAGTTAAAGAAACCCAACCCCCGCCCAGCCCAGAGAGAGGGAGGCAAAGCAAAAAACAAATATCTCCGTAATAAAATGTAAGCGCGCATGCAATAGCAGCTGCGGTGCCAGCGACTGTGGCTATGGCTGTGCCAGTGGCAGTGGCAGTGGCAGTCGCGGTGTCGGTGTCGGTGTCGGCATCGGTATCGGTGGCACAGTCGGCGCCAGCAGCGCGGAAGATGCCGCCAATCCAGCAACAGCCAGCCAGCCAGCATGGTCAGCGGCAGCAGCAGCAGAGGATGATAAAAACTTACTGAGCTCAAGCTGTAGCTGTAGCTGTAGCTGTAGTTGTAGATGTTGCTGTAGCTGTAGCAGTTACTGAAACGTTGGCCCACCCCTTTCACGAGTTTTGTTCATGTTCATCAAGTTTTTCTTATTTCCATTACGGCGAGCGGTTCGCCTCGCAGCTCGTGTTGTTTATGGCAACAAATACTTGTACACACGTACCGACATCCAGTTCCAAGCCCCCAGTTGGCAGCACCACCAGCAGCAGCAGCAGCAACAGCAGAAGCAGAAGCAGAAGTAGCAGCAGCAGCAGCAGCAGCAGCAAGTAGTAGCTGCAGCAGCAGCAACAACAATAACGACAAAGGCAACAACAGTGCGTACAAATACATACATCGGCATTTACAACAACACGCAATAACAGCCATTTTTCTAGTTGTTAAGTTAATTTTTTCATGTTCTGCTGGCTCGCTCGCACTTAACACGCGGCAGCTACGGCAACGGCAACGGCGACGGCAACGGCGACGGCCACTGCCGCACTCGGCGCGTCCACACGATGCCGACAACAGCCAACAGCCAACAGGCAGCAGCCAGCTAGCAACAACATGCTGAGCGAATGCGATTCGTGGGCACTCTCGCATGCTATCTCGCTCGCGCGCACCACCTTAATGCAGATACTTTATTTATGGTCGCAGCAGCAGCAGCAGCAGCAGCAGAAGCAGAAGCAGCAGCAGATACTTTTTGTATGCTCGCCTTGTTGTTGTAGATGTTGCTGCTGGCCGTTTGCCGTTTGTCGTTTGCTATCGCTGCAGCCGCAGCAGTCAGTTGCTGTTGCCGTGACGCAACCGGTTCTCGCTGTTGTTCAGCAGTCAGTTCAGCAGCCCGTCTCGCTCGCACCCATGGCCGCGTGACAAACAGCCAGCCCACTTTTAATGATAATCATTATTGCCGTTGTTACGGTCGCTGTCGCAGTTGTTTTTGTTGCTTTTGCTGTTGCTGTTGCTGTTCCTCTTGCTGTTGTTGTCGTTAGCGTTGATACTTTTTCTGCTTTTGCTGTAGCTCACTCACACACACACACACACACACACACACTCGCACACTGAGAGCTCGCGAGAGAGCCGCACACGCACACAAGCGCACACAATTAGGGGAGAAACGAGTTTTGCCAACCGTTGCGCTGCGCTCTCTCGCACACACACAGCCGCAGGCGGCGTATCTGTGTACGAGTCGAGGCTTATCTGTGTGTTGCTCTGCTGCTTGTGGCTGCTGCTCGCTGCCTCTGCTGCCACTGCTGGCAGTGCTGTTGTTGTCGTTGTTGTTGCTGTTTTCGCTGTTTTTCGATTGTCGGTTGTCGTGTAATTCCCATTTGTCGTACACTTTGTACTTGCTCAAGAAACTCATGTTAGTCTACTTTTGGCTGTTACGCAGATTGTTCGTATCGTTCGTTCGTCAGCTCGTTCCGTTCGTACCGTTCGTGCCTGTGCCTCTGCCTCTGTGTGTCAGTGCCAGCAGTGCCAGCGCCTCTCCGTCAGTGCCAGTGCCAGTGCCCGTAGTGCCCGTAGTGCCCGCAGCGCTAGTGCCTGTCGTGCCGCTCGCCTCGCTCGATTCGATACCGTATTCAGTGTGCCCGTACGGTACTTTCGCATTGCATTGGCTCGCTGTGCTTTCGCCTCTTTGCCTTTGGATTCGCCATCGCCATCGCCATCGCCATCGCCATCGTCTCTGACTCTGACTCCGACTCCAGCTCCAACTGTGACTGCAAGTCCGACTCCGACTACGACTCCAGCTTCGTCTCCGTCTTCGTCTTCGCCCATCCTCGTCTACGGCGGCGGCGGCGACTGTAACCTGGCATAAGCATAAACAAGCAGCAGCAGGCGCTAAGATTCTCGAGCCACGTAGTTCGCAGTTCAAGTCCCATCAAATCGCAAACTGTTCCCGACTCTGGGATTGCTCAACCGTTCAATCGTTTAACCGTCGGCAATGCGCACCAACAAAAAAGTGTAAAACAAATTCGCGCAAGTTTTTTCAATACAAGTGTTTCACACCCACACACACACACACACGCCCCCACACACACACATACATACAAAAAGAGTGCTACATGGATACAAAATAATTAAGAAATTGATCAAAGTTGATTAAGGAAATTGCAAACAACAGAATTTGGAGACAACTAACGCAAGAAGTTTTTAGTTAATGAAGCAAAAATCGTTTCCCAATTCGAACGAATTGGAGAATTGTGTGTTCGAATTGCGTTTGCTTTCGTTCGACTCGTGCCGTGCGTTTTTTTCAAAAATACACAAATAATTATTAGTTCAAACTTGGAAAGCAAACCGAAATTAAATGACAGTGCACAGTAATGAAACCGGTGTCTGTTTAGTAATGGTACGTAAAGCTCAATCCTCTATCTATCAATAACAAATTATGTCAATCAGATCAGTAATATATAGAAACTAATAGAAAATCCATACCTGATCTTATTGAGAGCCTATTTAACTTTTAATCGAGTGATAATTTATGGGGCTTAAATGATTATGCCTGGGTAGAATCAAAATTAACCATAAGAATATCATTCTACAATATTGACTCTAATATTGAATAGGAAATGCTTTAATTAAGTTTACAATCTTGATTTAATGGTTATTTATTTAATATCCGGCAATTAGTTGCATATAAAAAAGGCCGACAAGCGCCAAGATCAAGATCTATAGACATTCGCTGAAATTTGGCATAAGCAATTATCTATTAATATTATGATCGAAGAATCGTATGCGAGGCTTTGAGATTAGAGATTCTAGGAAGCAATAAGCAAAGAGCATAATCATATGGATTCTATAAGGAAGTCTTAGACAGTATATATGTAAAACTGTTATTGCATGTGGATCAGATACATAGTTGTATTCAACAGAAATAAAGATCAACATTATAGTAATTATATATAGCTGCATTATATAAGATTAAAGATGGAATTTCTATGAAATTCGTAAGATTTGAGAAGGAATTTGTCAGGAAAACAAATTGGAAACGAATTGAAAAATAATATTAATACTCTGGCAGATTTGATAAAAGAATGTTGTATATATGAAAGATATTTATACAGTATATAGTATAATATATACAATTCATACACAAGATACAAAATATATCTATTGTAGAAAGACTTTGTCTTTAGGTGGATAAAAAGGACTTACATAACTTGGTCTACCAATCACTCGATGTTCCTTTCGAATTCTCCGCTATCTCTTCCTCCCTCTCTTTCTTGCTTACTAAAATTTTCTCACTAGAAGATATATACATAGATATATGTACCCGTTTATATAAAATTTGTTGGCCAAATCAATTCGCAACATGTTCAACATGTTGTTAGTTGCAGCAATTGGACTTGACAGAGGCAGATCGTATAGAAAACAAGCAGAAGAGGAAGAGCGACAGCAGCAGCAGCAGTGGCAGAAGAAGAAGATGGGATCGCAATGTGCAGGCATTTTGTTAAAAATAAATCCGTAACAAAAGAAAATTTCAAATCGATGTCTGCCAAATCCACTCGAAATCCCCAAATGTCAGCCATACATTTGGATGCCACATTCGAACACTCGTATTTGCTGTGTTTTGCCTCTTGTACATACATGATGCCAATTGGGCAGGGCGGAGAGAGAGAGATGAAGAGAGAGAGAGGGAGAGAGAAAGGGAGAGGGGTTATATACTAAATAACTGCAAACGACAAATACTTTGTGGCTGCCTTAACTGTTTTGCTCTTATACTTGAATGCTTATACTAAAATGCACATTTCTTATACATGAATGTGTGTGTGTGTGCGTGTGCATGTGTGCATGTCTGGTAATACGATCTATATAAGAGTGACAAATATGGCAAGTAAATGTTGCCTCTTTGGCTCAAATGTAATCAATTCAACTTCTACTTGACACTTCAGCGCCAACACACACACACACACATACGCATACTCACACACACACGCACAGTTGTGTGCACACACACACATTGGCACATTAATTACAAATAAGTAACGAGAACAAGCGCTATGAAAAGAGCCCATAAAATGCTTGCGATAAACAAAACAATAACAACAGAACAACCGAACAACAGCAACAGAAACAACAAATAATATGAAATGCAACTTGTAGAACAACAAAGAAAATTGAAACCGAAACCAAATCCGAATTCGAAACCGAAACCGAAAACGAAAAAATCCGAATTGAAGTCACAGCAAAAAAATGCAAATCGCTGTTTAGATAAAAATTCCTCTGTCACACATAACTACACACAAGCAGAGTAGGAGAGAGAGAGGGAGGGAGAGGGAGAGTATGTGTGTGTGTGTGTGTTGATATTTAACACTTTGGTAGAAGACTTAAGTTTTGTTTTGCTTTGTTTATTCCAATATTCGAAAAGTGCTCGCCGCTTCCATTTTGGATGCTAGAAACTCACACACAGACAGAGTTGTGTGTGTGTGTGTTTGTGTGAGTACATGCTATATTCGTACATTCAAGTAGAAGACATGGCCGACCAGCCAACCAGGCACGGATAAACATCGCTGCGCGTCGGCTGATTCAAAGGCGCCAACTGATAACCCAACTTGAAGCGGACTTCATATGGGTCAGAGAATTAATTTTTAATCGCGTATGGCCACTTGAGTTGTCATTTAGCAGCAGCAGCAGCGAAAGACAGGGAAGCAGAGAGAGAGAGAGAGAGAGTGAGAGAGGAGTAGAAGAAGGAGGAGGCAGTGCATCCGTCTATCTGGCTATCTCTGCCTAGTTTGTGGTATCACTCACTGTTTGGCCGGCGATAAAAATCCAATCTTGAGCCTTGGATCATTTGTAAAAGAAAAGAGAGAGAAAAAGCAGGCAAGACAACCGACAACCGACAAGCAACAACAGCAACAACAGCAACAACAACAACAACAACAAACAACAAGCAACAACCGACAACAACAACAAGAAAAAAACCCAAATCGAGAAAAGTTTACGAAAGCAGCCAAAGAGACGATAATAAATAAAACTCAAAACTTGTTTGTGTCTGCATGCCGCATGTGTGCGAATGTGTGTTGTTGTTGCAGTTGTTGTTGTTGTTGCTGTTATTGCTGCAGTTGTTGCTTGACTAAAAGTGTTGACAAAAGTGCGCGATAGGCTTATGTGCACACAGAAAAAACAAAAAAAATACAACATGGGCACGGACCAAGAGATGCACAAAGCCCGTTCCCAGTTATTGGACAGACAAACACAAACACACACAGAGTTGTTGCTGTTGCTGTTGCAGTTGTCGTTGCAGTTGGCTGTGTAATTTAAATCAATGTTGTCAATCGAAAACATGATTTGTTGTTAATGGCGGCCCCACTTTGATGATCACCTAGGACGCAATCGAAGATGGCTATTAGGGGTACTCTACAGGCTTTAGCTCGAGGGTCTCCACATATGTGTGAGCGACTGTGTGTGTGTGTACACAAGAGACTCGCGCGCGCTTATCGCATTGATATTGATAAGGGGGGGCAACGATTTTAATTAAGTTTTGCCTGCCGTAGCTGAGGTACAGTAGACAGAGAGTAGAATCTACCGTCTATTCTGGTACGGTAGTTGTTGTGTCTCGTAACTGATTTGGCTTCTCTTCTTCTTCTCACTTTGCTCTTTACAGAATGCCGTTTCAACTCGCCTTGCTGCTTCATCGCCTACCACGCCCTCTTCGAACGCCGCACAGACGCCGCACACGCAGCCCACAGCGACAGCAACGTTGACTCCTCTGCCAGCGCTAGCGAATCCCACAACCGCCACCGGCTCCGGCTCTGGCTCCGGGTCAGGCCACGGTCCGGGACCGTCGTTGACCGCCGCCGTAGCCGCCGCTGCCGCCGGCCTGCCCACTGGTTTGCCTTTGCCATTGACCGTACCGGGTCCCGGCATGGTCACCTCCACAGTGCCGCCGGGCGCGCGCTCCGGCTCGCCATGCGCATCAGCCGTAACGCCATATGGCTCCGCGTCGGCCGGCAGCAGCAGCGCCGGCGCCGGCCCCTCCACGCTGCCAGCTGTGGGCGTCGGTCCGCCGCCGGGCGTGCCGCCAGCGCCCGGATCGGGCAACCCGAATCCGAACCGCTGCTGTGATACCGGCCGCACCATCTACACGGATCCCGTCAGCGGACAGACCATATGCTCCTGCCAATACGACATGCTGAACTACCAGCGCCTCGCCGCAGCCGGCGGACTGGTCGCCGGACCCGGCGGCGTGCCGCTCGGCGTCTATCCCGAGGGCATGTCTGCCTACCTGTCGGGCATCGCCGCCGATCAGCCACCATTCTACGCTAATCCGGTAAGTCAAGCTCCAAACATGCAAGCTCCAGCCCAGCCCAGAGCAGATCGGGCCAGGGCGAGGGCCAGGCTAAACGGTCTGTTCATAAGTCATGCGTCTTAACAATGGTGCAATAAATTTGTGAATTTGTCCAACGTCCGAGCAGGGACCACCGTCGTCGTCGTCGTCGTCGTCGTCGTCGTCATGCCCCAGCTCTGCCTGCTCCTCCCCATCCCCATTCGTCATTTGATCGTGTGCCCATGGCACGCACACAAGCTCCATGGGCCCAGGCTTCCGAACATGTGTTAGGTACTCTGGCAACAAAGTTTTTCCCTTGCTCTTGCTCGCGCTCTTGCTCTTAGTCTGGGTTTCGTTGCTGTTGCTTTTGCTTTCTAGGCACAGATTTGTCAAGAGCTTGGAGCTTGCAGCTCAGCTCGAATGGACCCTAGACCTATGACTTGTGCCAGCTGCCGCCTATGCCTGTGGCATGCCTCTGACCTTTTAGGACCTGCCCAAGGCTCGGCCTGGCTCTCAGTCTGGGTGATATTTCAAGTCGCATTATTATGAGACAGAGAGCTCGCTTTATGCTCAGTCCGCTGCGACGGCGACTGCGACTGCGACAGCGGCTGCGACAGCGGCTGCGACTGTCAGTGTGTTGGGTCTTACAATGGGTCCATCGGGCCATCGGCGAGCGGACAGCGGACAGCGGACACTGGACGGTTCTCCTTCTCTCGTTCTCGTCCCTGTTACAGCATGTCCGGCGCTTCACGGCGTGTCCATTGTTCGCCGAATTATTTCTAATAGCAGCGTGTAATTTGCTTTTGTTTGCAAACAATTCTATTTGGTTTGACTTTCCGGACCACATGCCGTGCCGAGGGTCAGCGAGGAGTAGGGGTAGGCGTAGGGGCAGCGGCAGCGGTAGGGCTACGGGTCAGATCTCCCACGGTGACGCTGACCGGATCTTGTGTGTGTGGCTTGCACAATTCACTTGAATTCCAAAGAATGTCGAGCTCTCTGGCCATTAGCCTCGTAGTTGACATATGGACTCGAAGACAATCAATTAGTCGCTGACCGAGCTGCACTTTAATATTATAATACCCCAAATTGGGTATCATATGAAGATAAAGTGTTGCTGACTCTATATAAATCATATTATTAGAATGAGAATCTCTCTGCATGGAATTTCCTGGCTATAAAATGGAAGTGGAATATAACTATATGAATATTTGATATGGTATTGAGATAGAGATTCAACTATAAATTAGACTTTCAGATATTCCCTTATACAAACTCCAAGTATGAGTCGGTCTGCCTGAACTAGTGGACAAAGATATTTTATTCCATTCTCAGCAATCTCTCCTGTTTCACTCTTAGACAAGTTGATTTCCGCAAGACTCTGTGCTTAGTTATATAGATAGTCAGATCGTTCATTAATTCTTCCCCCTTCATGCGTACATACCCAATAGTCGTCCCATTCTAATCCATCTATGATGTATCCGGCATATCGTAAATATTGCTTCAAGTATTCGCCCCTGCTCGACATTTGTTTTGCGTTTTAATGGCGCACAGAATAGCCTTATAAAATTATCAACTTTTTGTCTGAATTATGTGCTATAATGTGAATGGAATATAACAAATACAAGAATACAAAAAGACTAATCAGTTATAAATTAATATTTTGGACATACATATGCGCATATACATATGCAATGTGAACATGATTCCTTAAATTAAACAAATACTAAAACAAGAAAAAAGACAAAATAAAATAAAAACAGAAATATATGTATGTTAATATGCATATATAGAAATAAATCGCAAAAGTGAACTGATTTAGTGTTGAACCAGTTTCGAATGCTGTTTGTAGTTATGTCAAATGAGCTAAGAACTACGAGACGACATTCATGACTTACGATATGCGACTGTGTTTCAGTGTGTGCGTGTGTGTGTGTGAAAAAATCGATCGACATACTACTTAGTAAAGTTTACGTTCATTTGTGCATGTGTGTGTGTGTGTTTGTGTGCATAAGTATATTGATTTGCATTTGAAGAAGCTTAGAGACTGACGAACAAAAAGCGAACAAAAAACTCGACCTGCCGCCAGTAGCTGCGGTTTAGCATAAATTTTGGCTTTTGTTTGGCATTGTTATAAAGCAGCGACTTATTAAAAACTAAATAACAAAAATCTGAGCAAATGATGACAGGCATAAGACATAGAGAGAGTGAGAGGGAGAGAGAGAGAAACACATAAAAGCTCGTCGCATTTGAAATTTATCGATCGGCGATCAACAACTGTCGCACTCAATGTGGTTATACGAAAAGGCGCCTACGCTACGCTGCTGACGCTGACGCAGCAAATTCAAATGAAAAGATATATACATACATGTGTGTGTATATACATTTGACTGGATGAAGTATCAGTAAGAGCATATATGTGTTCCCATATTGATTGAGGCGTTTAAAAGGCAAACGGTTTCGAATTTTCCGTCGCACAGCTGCATAAATCATCCGGGCGATCGTAATTAGTCAATGCGGCATATTCTTTTGGCTCGAGCGGCAAGCGGCGCTAAACTGGAGCTATTTCTCTTAGCATCCACACACACACACACACACACACACACACACACACACACAGACAGCCTTGGCCTGGGCACAGGAGTTGTAAAAGTGTCGGGCGTTGTGCGGTGGATTCATTACTTTGACACGAGCTGTCAAGCGGCTGTCATTTTGCCGCAGCACGGGCATATATTTCGTTGTCTTCGGGCGCGACGCATGCTAAATGGTGGATGGTGGATGATGACTGAAGGTGGATGTGGATGTGGATGTGGCTGTGGCTCTGCCACCAGAGTTTCCTGGGATGGTGCAACAACGCGCTGTCATTTCAAATGGCAAAAGTACATTTGAAGAGCCGCCAACAAATAGGCCAGGCCGTGCCCCTGTCCCTGCCCCTGCCCCTGCTCCTGCCCGTTGAGGGCGTCGACTGCCGTATTTCGTACCTTATTAATAAATTTGTCAACACGCAACTGACAGCCTGTCCGCCTGTGATCCGCCCCCGACCTATCCACAGTCGCAGTCACAGGCCGGGCCGTCAGTTAATCTCTCAGTTTCGTTTATCCTTAAGGCTCTTCTGCTACTCTATTTTGTATCTTCTTTTTTTTCTGTCATTTGACATTGACGTTGTCGCATATGTTGCAACTGCCGCACGCATTTGCACTCGACTTTGTTGCCCAATTAGACAGAGTCCTGGGCGAGTCCTGGGCGAGTCCTGCATTGTGCTCAGGCTAAGCACTTGATGTTTTGAGAGCAGCCAAAAAACAACTACAGCATATCAGCTCGTCCTCTCCAGAGTCCAGCTGCAGCTGGAGTATATTGACTTTTTCATCCTAACACTAAGTGCCACAACATCATCAACAACAACAATGCAGGCATGAAATTTCGCACTCGACAATAATCTTACTCCAGGCACAACACACACATACACACATAGGCACTCATATGTGTGCGTGTGTGTGTCTGCCGCATCCATATCCTCAGCCGAGTTCCTGTGGGAGCTACTCTACAAAAACTTTTGCCGCTGGCAACTTGCCTGCCAAATGTAACCAAAAAGCAACTACAAATCGCACCAATGCCAACCACCCACGCACCACCGCCCCACCAGCCCACTCGACAGGAAACAACCACCGAGCCGGAGGAGGCGCAGGCCAGAGCCGAGGAGAAGCGTACATGCACTGATTTGTCAACTTTAGAAAATGTCGAAGTGTCGACGTCGACGTTGGCTTCGTGTTGTATGTGTTGCTCCCGGGGTGGTTGCTGTCCTTAATGGCAAGGTGACGGGTGCGTTGGTAGCCGAGACGAGTGGCAGGAGCGGCAGGAGTAGCAGGACCAAGTACTAAATACATTTGCCCTCAAACTGTGCACGTTCGTTGGCATTGTTGTTGCTGTAAGTGTTGTGGAAAGTTTTTGTGTTGCTGCCGTTGTTGTTTGGCTTTTTGGCAAAGTTGAAAATGTACGTTAACAGTAAATTTTGCACTTCTATATATACAGCAAGAGAGAGGGAGAGGGAGCGGGAGAGTAGAGTAGAGGGCGTAGCGAGGGTGTCTACGAGAATGTTTTTTGAATGGCTGCCTACAACAAACAACAAATTAGCAGTCATGGCAACGACAACAACAACAACAACAACAAACGACAAGCAACAACAACTTTCACATAACAACAAGAACAGCCTCAGGCGCCATGCCACATTCACAGTGGAACAACTTTATAAGCGCCAGGCGCAATAACTGTCAACTGCAGGAGTCAAGCAACTCCTGAGGGACTGCTGCCACAAATTCTATTTCATTCAAAGTCAAAGTCAAAGTCCGCGCTGTCGTCAATCTTAAATCTGATACAGGCACAGCTACAGCTACAGATGTAGATTCATCTGCTTGATTCAGATGCTGTTGCCGATTCCATTCATTCCTCGGAAGCGGCTCGTTCCAATGAGTACAGACAGGAATGCGCTGCGTAAACGTGCGTTTATTTTTAAATCGAAGCAGCAATTAATTAACTCGACCCGTCATTACGCGCATCATTCGCATCGCGGCGCATCAGGCGACAGACCACAGGCAAACCACAAAACTGCGCCCATATCCCATGCCCATGCCCATGCCCATGGCCATGCCCCAAATGGGGAGCTCTGCCGTCGACGTGTCGGCCAATTGTCGATGTCGCGTAATGTTCGTGGGACATCCATTGAGGCTGGCGTGAAGCGCAGACAGCGCCTTAACAATGAAAATCAGCTGAATACCCTGTGTTTTTTTTTTCTACCTCTACCTCTACCTCTACCTCTCCTTCTTCTTCCTCTTCTTCTTCTCTTTTCATTCTCATTTTCGTTTTTGTTGAGTTTTATGAATTAATTAATTTACCCGCGAAATCGCACTCGCCAATGCGTGAACCGATGCGGTGCCAATGCCGCCAACGTGTTGCCCATACAATGGTATTGATACCTCAAAGTACAGTAACAATTTGTAAGCAAATTTTTATATAAATTGCTTGCGAATGCGTTTTTGCCTCTGCCTGCCAAGCGCTGCAATGGGCTTTCAGCTCTAGAGTGGCCAAATTCAACTGCTCCAGTTTGGCCAACGCTCAAGTTTTGCTTACATCATTCATGGGCCGGCAGTCGATAGAGTAAATATTCACTTGACTGCAGGCTAAATTATGATTAAATGATCATTTTAATAAGTATACGAATATTCAAAATATTTAATTTCATTGAAGAACTCATTGAAAAATGCGGAAAGAAATTAAAATGCATTTATCTGCAGGATAAATTAGCTAGGGATGAAACGTAGTAAGACTACTTAAAATGTAATTGCAGAATAAATATTTTTTTTTGCAATGAATAAGTGAATAAAAATATCTTAATTCTGATTATTTGATTTAATAGAAGAGCAAATTCATTCAAAAATTCAATAATAATTCAGCTTGCAGAAGAAATCTAAAACTTTGTTTAATCAAAAGTTAAATACAATTATCGTGAGCTCTGCAATGAACATATGAGGCTTATTAAAATTAAAAATAATTTATGTAAAGACTTGAATATTTAATTACTGCATAAAATACTTTATTTTAGTAGCAGAATATTTCAATTAAAGTCTTTATTATAAGAGGAAGGAATTAAAAAACAAAAATATATATAAATTTCATTAAACTGGAAATTAAACTCAAATCTTCAACTGCAAATTTATACTGCCAAAAAATTTGCACAAATAAATTGTTATATTATTAGTTCCACAAAACAGAAGAAAATGAAGAATAACACTAGGGAAATTGATAACTCGCGCTACGAACATAATTCAATAATGAGGAATAACTTCCTGGTAGAGTTGGCGAGTGAGTAGCTACCTAAATGTGCATATCAGTTACGAACGGCTCGGCGCGCACCGTGTTCTGGTAAATGCTGTGGCGCAGTAATGGATGCCGCAGCGGCAATGTAATGTTGCGCTTGCTGCACTACCAGCAATAATAAACGCCGAACGCAGTTGCACACACATGTCGACTGCTCATGTTGTTCATATTTTGCATCGCACGCAAAAATCTGGGCGAGCTGTTGGCCGGTAGCGAAGGTGGAGCTGGAGGTGCACCTGGAGGTGGAGCTGGGACAACTGAACGGACGAACGAACGGTTGCCGTGCTCCTATGTAAGTAGTAGCAAACGCAACAATTTATGGGATGTTGCGCCGAATGCGCTTCACTCGCATGTCCATGTCCATGTCCATATGCAGCACGCACTCCACACACACACACACACAGACACACATATACTGAGATAGAGTGAGAGGAAGAGATACTTTTGGGTTATTTGCGGCTGCTGTTGCTGAACATGTTGCACGTTGCACGTTGCACGTTTGATAGCCGAATGCGATTATTGTAAAAGTTGTAAAAATGTAAACCGGTTCAGCGGAGCGACCCTTGCGATTCATTGAGGAATCGGGCATCCGCATCAGAATCAGAATCAGAATCAGAATCCGAATTGGATGCGGAATCGCCATCGGTATCCAACTGCAGCAGTCCAACTGGTAATTGATCGCTCGACGGCAACTTTCGACCTTCCGCACGCGGACTTGTGTGCATTTGTGGATGTCGAGAGCTGTAATTTAATATTGTCAGAGTTGGCCAAAAGGTTGTAAAACGTTTTGCTAAATGACTTCTGCGAACTGCACGTTACGAGCGCTCTTCCCGGCCGTAGACCTGTCAGTAGACACAGCGACCACAGCCGATCTCAGTCTTCAGTCTTCAGTCTGCCGTCTGCCTTCTGCCGTCTGTTGTCTGTTGTCTCTTCGTCTTTGACTCTGTCGCCGGTTATCAGTCTCTATCGCTGCTTCGACTCAAAAACTCACCACATGCTGGGCATGCGAACCTTCGACGAACCTTTGCCTCTACCACTGCCAGCTAGCTGTTCCGATTGCCTTCGATAGTCTGGCTAAACGGCAAAACATTCTCATATTGGCGACACACAAATATTTCCGATTTGCTGTCGTCTCGCCAAAGTGCCAAAGGGACGGGCCCAGCTTTCCAGACCAGGCCAGACCAGACCAAGATAACAACAACAACAATAACTGCGAATGCAACTGCAACTGCAACAACTGTTGTCAGCCGCCTCAATGTCGCATGCAATTCGCATATTTCACATGCGAACGGAACTCCCTGCCCTGGCACATGGCACATGGCGCAGCTACAATGCGCTTCCCGTGCGTTGCCATGTACCGAGATGTGTATCAATCCCATAGTTTACATCATGTTCAAGCACTGATGACCTTTCGCTGCCTCTGCCCAGATACCCTCTAAAAGCCAGCGGTCAACTACTTTGACTACTTTTTAACACTTTTCCACTATCCAAATCTCTATATACTCATGATTTTATGTCTTCCCTTATTGTTCAATCATCATGCTCTATAGTCGTACTCTTAGCAGCTGTGCTTGATATACCCTGTAATAAATGCTAAATGCTGTCACACCTTTGGCTTACGTTCATCGTTTTCTCTCGTTTTTTTTTTATCGTAGTCAGCTTTCTGTTATCATTGCAGCAGCTGCTCTTCACTTATCCCCCTTCCTCTCTCCTTCTTGCTCTACCCTTTTGGCTACCTCTGTGTGTGTGTGTGTGGTGCAATCTTTAGCCTGTTATCACTTGGTACACGACAAACAGCTGACATCGACATCTGTCGCAGTGAATTTAGACACGACTAAATTACTAAATGTGTATATAAGTAATTGTCATGTTACACTTAATCAACAATTTACACACACACACACACACACACACACACACACACACACACACACACACATGTGCGCCCGGGCTTTTGTGATTTTAATTACGCGGCGTGGCAGAGAGATTTCCATAGGCTGACATATGTATGTATGTATGTTTCATTTACCCGCACACTTGTATTATGTACAGCGCTCATGTATTCGCATCTCATTATCAAATTAAATAGCTGTAGCTGTGAATCCAAAGTATCTGTCTATAATTATGTATACATATACACATAAATATATAGCGAATAGAGCTGTGCAGACGTGGACGCGGATGCGAACGCCTTTTGGTCACGTCTTGTCCTCATGGTCTGCTGACTGCTCTGGCTTTATCAGTTATCACTGAATATGTACGATGGGCAGGCTTGAATAAAATATGAGTGGAAATAATGGGATTATAGAAGACTAAAGGCTAGAGACTGTAGACCATAGACTATATTTAAAATATATGAGTTGTATTTACTTATCAATAATACTTCCTATACGTCTTCACTGTGTATAAATTCCACAAATATACGATTCTCTCCCACCGTTCAGACTTCGTGCCGTTGATAAGGTATACCTCTTAAAAACCCAAGCTGAAAGCGTAAAATATGTACTAATGATTTGTTTAACATGATTTTTAATAATTTCGGTTCAAGGTCTTGGCAATTGGTCAAACAGTTCAAATTCTGCCGCAAAAACTCAGACATGATAATCGTATATAGGGGTTTTATTATTATATTGAATCTTTGCGTTGAGTCTTTCAAGAGTTTGATTAACAATATTTCAATATTTTCATTGCAGGCTGGCATCGATCTAAAGGAGAATCTAGTGGCCGGCGGAGCACCCTGGCCATATCCATCGATGTATCATCCGTATGACGCAGCCTTTGCCGGTTATCCCTTTAATAGGTAAGTGCAGCGCTTGAATAACAAACACTTGACATTGAGGGAGCCGATTTGCTAGTAGAAAAGAATATATATACATACGTATCGTAAGAAATAAGAAAGAGACTCGGCTTGGCGAGAACTTGAACGGTGGTCCGACAGGCGATCAACGCCAACACATCACAGCCCGGAGACGTGACCAGCACATGAAAAGAGGCAAATGCTCAACTAGGGCGCGGCCCTGGCCACAAGCCAGCGCTGGCAGGAGTCAGAACAGTGTCTGTCGAAAGTTGTGCCACAGTTGCGTGCAGCTGCATTCAAAATGCAGCCCAAATACGGCGTAAAAAGTAAAAGCCAATCGCATTGGCACGCAGCAGCAACAGCAACAACAACAGCAACACAAATAAAATAAACATACTTAAGTATTTGATTTTCTATCATTAACAACAATTTATTTGCTTGTAATTGATGAGCGATGGACGAAGTGGAGAGCCGCTTCCGTCGGACAACGCATCGCATCGCCAGCAGCGGTAGAGCCAGCGGTAGAGCCAGCGGTAGAGGCGGCGGTAGAGGCAACGGCGGCGCGGCATTCACATAAATTTCCGAAACAGAGTTGTTCGATTCGACCATTGACAACATCCCGTCACGTCACGTTTCGCCAGGTAGAGTGCTGGCTGCGTCGTACTCTCCTCATTGTTTCCACTCGTAATTGACACCCATAACAAAAATTTGAAAGTTGAGTCATGTCGTTGCAGTTGCTGCTGCTGCCGCTGTTGTTGTTGTTGTTGTTGTTGTTGTCTATCGAATCATATTCACAATAAATCAATTTTGAGTTATTTCACTGTGACGTGCCAAGCAGTCGACCCACTGGCGAATGCGATTCCCCATTCAGTGGGTTAGCTTCAAAGAAATGTAGCCCCACCTTGTTTCATTCAAAAGTGGGCGTGAACACAGCCCCGATTTGTTGCTTTATTGTTTGACAATCGGCAGCCAGCATCGATGTATATATGTATATATGTATATAAGTGTATGTATATATGTATGTATGGCCCGCCGGACGTTGATAGGAAAATTAAAAAAATTTATTCAACTGTCAAGTGATCAAAGGCAGAGAGTGGCTGTCGGCGCAGGTGTTTTGCACTCGGCGACACTTCGTTTTCAAATTTAAATTAATTAATGCAACGCACACAGCGACAGCGACAGCGACAGAGACTGCGACAGCAACAGCGAGAGTGCCTCGCCAGAGGTAGAGGCAACTGCCGCGAAATGGCATCAGTATCCGAGTCCGTCCACCAGTTGTGCAGCTGGCTGGAAACTACAAATGGGACAGCTACATATGTACGCATATCTGTTGTTCCGCTGCCGACGTCGCCGCTGCCGCTGCTGCTGCTGTTGCTGCTTCTGCTCCTGCTGCTGCTGCTGCTGTCTATGGATGCAGTTGCACACACTCATGCATATGTCCATGTTAACTGGCCACAAAAAACGATAAAGGACAGTTGCTGCACTCACACTCACACTGACGCCCCATGCAATTACCATGGTCAGCCCCGAAATGTGTTGCACAGACCGCAGAGCTGCACATGTGTACATAAATGTAGCTCGGGCACGGCCAACGGCCAACGGCCATTGGGCAATGGACAATGGGCTGGCAAATGTGTTTATTATAAACAAATGTTCCGCACAAGTGCTCCAAATGGTCTGGCCCCCCAACGACGATGCTCCTCTCTGAAAGCCGCACAGAGCATTGCAAGCTGCATTTTAAATCAGCTCGGGGTCCATTAGATCAGCCGACCTAGGGCTAATATTTGTGTGAGGCATAAACTGCTGCCGACGGCCTTTGAGCAGGTCGTTAGGCCTAGGATTCATGCTGGACGTGTTATTTAGGACACCAGTGTATCCGTCGGCAGCAGCAGCAGTTGCTAATCCCTTCAACTTTAATTTTTTAGCAGCTCAAGCAGCCGACGGCTTTTTGTTTAGCCTCTTAATATTGCCTAGTCGATTATTTTTGCCACTAGTGTACTACTCCTATTACAGTGCCTTATGTCAACAGAACAGCTGGGTCCTCATTAGCTTAAAGAGTTAATTCTTTCACTCCAATTCTCTTGCTGGTCAACTATTTTTGCCACTAGTGTACTACTCCATCCTGCTGACCAGCTCAACTGCCATTGCTCAGGTGATTTATGTCTGGAGCTGTAATTCTCTAGCTCGTCTACTATTTTAGCCACCAGTGTAGCGCTTCTACAGGCCATGAGGTCACTCGACTCTCGCAGCCGATTCTAATCGCCTTTTACTCATTAGTTTTGCCACCACTCTCTCACTCTCTCTCCCCCTCTCTCTGTCTCTCTCCACATTGAGTGCCACAAGCATTTGCTAATCCTTTCGACATTTCTCTCTCTACTTGATTGCAGCTATGGCATGGACCTGAATGGGGCCAGGCGAAAGAACGCCACGCGCGAGACGACGTCCACGCTGAAGGCCTGGCTGAACGAGCACAAAAAGAATCCTTATCCCACAAAGGGCGAGAAAATCATGCTGGCGATTATCACAAAAATGACGCTGACCCAGGTGTCCACCTGGTTCGCGAATGCGAGAAGAAGACTGAAAAAGGAGAACAAAATGACCTGGGAGCCCAGGAACCGAGTCGATGACGACGATGCCAACATCGACGACGACGATGACAACGATAAGAACACCGAGGAGAACGATTTGCTAGGTAAGCCAAGAACTCCGATCCCAATCCGACAGCTATATGCCTACATATGCATTCCCATGTCCATTGAAACTTCGAGTTAGGGTATTGAATCTTATATTGATTTGGCTTTCATTTAACTCTTTGCAGATGCCAAGGACTCGGGCCTGGGCTCCAATGACGACAAGGAGCGCATGGGGCGACTGGGTGACATGATGACCGACCGTCCCGGCGAGAGCAACAACAGTGAGTGGTCCGAGTCGCGGCCAGGCTCGCCGAATGGATCGCCGGACCTGTACGACCGGCCAGGCACCCATCCGCTCTTCCATCCCGCCGCCCTGCATCACCACTTCCGCCCCCCGACTGGCTCGCCCCCCGACATCGCCGCCTACCACCACCACCAGCAGCAGCTGCTGCAGCAGCACGCCCAGCAGGCGCAGCAGAACTCCCTGCAAACGGCAGTGGGGGCAACCGGCGGCAGTCTGGCCGTGAAGCCGCGCATCTGGTCGCTGGCCGACATGGCCAAGGATGGCAAGGAGACGAGCTCGGGTAAGGAGAGTTCTCCCGCGGGCGAGCTGCCACCATCCCAGCCACCGTTCTACGGGCATGCGGGCCAGCACCAGCACCCGTCTCCTGGCAAGATACTCTCCCCGCTGGCCGCTCGCATACCCAACTATGCGCCGTACGTGCGTCCGGATCTGTACCGCGGCTTCTACGGCCCGGCGGCAGCAGCTGCCGCACACCTGAGCGCGCCCACGCAGGAGTTTCTCGAGCACCAGCGGCACTTCGGCGCCAGCTTAGCGGCGCACAACGGACTCGGCATGAATCCGCTGCTGTGGAAGGCGGCCGTATCGGGCGCAGCCACCGGTCAGCACTTTGCGCCGCTCAGCCTGACGACCAGCAGCAATGTGGGCGCAGCGCAGGTGGCACCGCCGCCAGGTGCCTCGCCCTCCGCCTCCAGCTCGTCCTCTTCCATGGGCTGCGATGTGGTGCACATACCCACCAGCAACGCCCACTCGGCGGCACAGCACATGATTGGCCCCATCTCGAGCAACTCGACTTCGTCGTCGTCGTCCTCCAACTCGGGCAAGATCTCGCCTGGTGTGAATGTCACCAGCCTCAGCGGCAAGCCATGACACCCAACGCAGTCAGATTCAGCAGCCGCTTCCGTATCCGTATCCGCATCCGCATCCGTATCAGCATCCGCATCCGCATCCGTGTCCGCGTCCGCATCCCCCGATCCGTACGCCACATTGCCGCCGGCGG
The DNA here is from genome assembly GCF_054131105.1 of Drosophila navojoa. Lineage (NCBI taxonomy): Eukaryota > Metazoa > Arthropoda > Insecta > Diptera > Drosophilidae > Drosophila > Drosophila navojoa. Next base: position 9,098,369 of record NC_142892.1, on the reverse strand, counting down.
TGGCCAATGGATCGGGCGCATCACCGATCTCGGCATTCCGGTCGCTGTCGCTGATCGCCATACGGGAGCACCACCTGCAGCAGCAAGCACCAAAGCTGGCGCTGCTACGGCCGTAGCCAACTACTACGGTCGTAGTCTAAAAAGAGGAGAAACAAAAACGGGGGAAGGCAACTCAGCCAGCAGCGCGCCTAGCTATCGATCTATATATGGGATCTATATATAGGATGGTTGGGATAGTCGACGCAGATCGGGCTACTTTCGGACAATAATTTACATGTGATTATTCGGTATTTTGATTAACGCCGCTTACACCAAATAGCAAGAATCATCCCGCTGGCGCTGGGCCCAATCACTCGGCATTGGACTGGCCGCCATCCTGTCAAAGGACTCTGTGCAATTTTTGTGGGAATGCAAATCCTAAATCTAATTGAAAATACATTAATTTTAATACATACAACTTACGCAATCAGAGCTTATAGGAAGTAAATTTGTAAGAGTTAGTGAGAAACGATCCCAATGACAACTAGAAACGAAAGATGAGAAGCACACAAGATATACCCAACTTCGATGTGTACAGGGTATGCATAACACAGGCAAAATATAAAAGAAAAATAGAAAATGCAGTTAAATAAGTATCTCGAGACAACAGGAAACCCCAAGAAATCCCCACAGACCGCCTGAAATACACACTCCCAATTCAACTCTCTGTGCGATTCGAGCCACAAAATTTATTTTCACCTAGAACGGGCTGAAGATGCTGATCTATGCGATATCTCTAAGTATGTACAATAGATCAATATCTTATATATATATTATTTTTCTCTTCTTGCTTGTATAACGGGTGGAAAACCAAAATCGAAAATTATAAAAAAACATATATAAAAAAAAAAAATGAAAAAAAAAATATGAAAAAAGAGTGTAAGAAAACATATCACATATCTCCAATCTTAAGCCCTGGAAATCCCGCCCTCACCCAAACCAAATATGAAAGTAAATGCGAGCAATGATTGATTTAGTGGTTTATTGTTTTTATTGTCTTAAGTTCAAACTTTGTTCCTGTCGTTTGTAAATCTAATTTATTATTGTATTGTATTTGTATTGTATGTATTTATTTGATAAATTGGCAAACACGATTTACCTACTTATACTTAGTGTACGAACCTATATTATATATATATATACTAATATATATATACATACATATATATTGAATAATTGCTGTATTTTATGCACAAATTTGTCTGTAAGCTCGCATAGTTCTTAGCGCCCTAAGCGTTTAGTGTAATATACTTAATGCAACTGTATATATACTTACATACATATAAATAATAATGAATAAAAATTAAAAATGAAAATACATATATAAAAAACAAACAGACTTTTATTGGTAGATACTTGGTATGGCACAGCTAAGAGAAAAAGAATAATTTAGGTATAAGAGATTAGTTGTGGTACTTGGAATGGTTCACCATTTACTTATGTACAGCAAGTACAGTCAACTGTCAAGAATCCCTGTCTTGCCGGAATTGAAGAGGGAAATTTGATCTTCTTCTTGAACAGAGTATAGATTGTCAATGAAATAACATTTGTTCTAGAGGTTCTAGGTTCATATTAAAGAAATTCAAATCTTTTTTATTGCAAAATATTAGCAAATTTTATTAAAATGTAAACATCAGTATGTATATACAGCATTCCTCCTTGGGCTTAACAGTCGATTGATTACAACGCAGTCTATCGATTCATCCAGCTGCATATATAAAAGCTCTTATTTTTGTGGCCAAAAGAGTTACATCTTTCACAAGATTTAAAGAACTAATTCGCATAATAAATATCGAAGGTTAAGGCTACATTGCTATATAAATTATAATTAATATTAGTTGCTTGTGTCGTAGAGTCGACTCAACTTCAAGTCGCGAATCATTCATTAATCGCGTAACAATGTCAAAGTCAGAAAGTAGTCATCGTCTTGATTGGCCTTGTCTTGTCTCTTAGTCTGTTGACTGTTTTGTCTCTTGGTCTCTTGGTCTCATGTCAACGCAGACGATCTGTTCTTCTTCTTCTGCGTCTTCTAAAAGAAAAAGAAAAAAAGCTGTCGAAAAAGCTGAAAAGCAAAATTTCATTTTGCTCGAAACGTGTTTTCCTGCAACGCAGACCGGAAGCGCATTCGCAGACCTAAACAGAACTCAAAGCCGAAGTGAATGACAGTAATATGCTAGTGGGCACAGTTTGTTATAGTAATTGTTAATTTTATAGTGAGTGTGTGTGTACAGAGGATATAGCAAGAAAACTGAACAGATAACTGATTTTCCTCTTGTAAAGGGCTTCAGCTCTCGAGCGGCGTTGCTTGTTCTTCAGTGAGCTGATTTGGTGTAAAGTTTTTATACCCTGTACTTTGAAGACATTGACATGACAACTCTGCCTGTCGCTCTGATTGACTTTTGTTTGCTTAGCCATTGAAAGAGAACAGGAAAACTCATTGAGCACAGTTGTATAGCCGTAGGACTCTAGTTTACTCTGCTTGATTACATTAAGAACTCAAGAGAACTTCACATACTACAAATTAGACTTATACACACATACATACATACACCTTTATATGGAAAAGTTATTAGTACAACACGAATATATCACTTTAACACATTTTTAATGTGCATCGTGCATATAAATGATCGCAACCATAATGCGATCTGATAGAGTTTTCATATCTTTTCCATGAACCGAAAGTGCATTTGTAAATGGATCTATTGTTTCGGTCTTTGTGCCGCCGACGAGTCCATAAGAGTAATACTATAAACCGATTAGCTGACTCCAGTGGAGCGCGTCTGGGTCGCCCGAAACTATTTAAGAATGAATAATTTGTATAAAAGAAAGTTGTGTTGATGTCTCTCTCTCTCTCTCTCTTTCTCTCTGTCTGTGCCCGCCCCGCCATAATTAAATCATTGGACTGAAAATACCTGGGCAGATATTGCGATCGACTTAAGCTGACAAACGTTATCCGTTCCAATTTCAAATGACGACAGAGTTTTAACGGCGCTGACAATGCCCGCCCCACGATCGTCACATTTAGGCCTTTGTTAACCCACCCAGCTACAAAGAGGGACAAGAATCAACAAAGTGCTCGGCGCATCAAATAATAATTTACTTCATAAAAACAGACGTCAGCTTAATATTTGAGAGTTCTCTTCTCTTTTTTTTCATATACAGTCACAGTCTCAGTCTCTGCTTCTTCTTCGTCTTGGGTGCTACTGGTTTTTTCTTCGCCTTATACAAGACACCAGATTACGCTGCTTGTGTGGGATTGACAAAAAAAAAAAAAAAAAACACCTTTTGTTGCTATAAGACGTCGGCTTCCAGTTAAGCTGCAACCTTCAATTGGAATACCTCTGCAGTTGCCTTTATAACTTTGTCACAATATTTCTATGGCCTTTCTCTGTCTGCGCATACATTTGAATGAGTTGCCAACTACAACAAATTGCTTAGCCATGTGCAAAAGTCGTTTGTCTCGCATTAATTCATCAACTTGGCGTAAGGACTCAAAGAGGAATACCGACACATATGTGGACAAACAAATTTAATAATCAATACAACATTATACAACAACAATAAAAGGAAAACTTGAAATAAATAAGACGAATATTAAAAACTTTTCCTTAGTATCTTATACATTAAAGTAGGCCCCCTTTGCATTCATGCCCTACCTATAAAAATTATTTGGTCTGTTTGTATAACAAATTGCGATTCTCACACATAACTCTGTTTATTAATCATATATCTAGTACTTCTCGAACATGACATAAACAATATATGTAGAAATCACTTGAGTTTCATTTCAGTTTCAGCTGCATTCCCTGAAATTCTTATGATAATTTTAAGCACTGCATTTGTGTTAACAACAAGTGTTAATTAAATATACAGGTGGACTGAACTTTATAAACAAATATGACGATAATGACATGTTATTAAAGGCCGCCAAGGCAGGAATTCCAGACAATGCTGGGATCGTAACACAAATGATTTCGCCTCAGTTCAGCTCAGAAGAGTATGTTGCGCAAAATAAAAATGCAAAAATTCAACTTCCGCATTTAGCCGAGTGGAACGACGACCCGAAAAGGTTTTGTCTTGCAGTCAAAGTTTTATTAAGTGTCCGAGAGTCAAGCGAGAAATAAGTCGAGGAGTACTCTAGCTACAAAATATGAATAAATCCAACTAAAAATCAATCTTTATAGGGTTCTGAACAGAGACATGAAATGGAGCTCATTAAAGGAATTAAGCGAGGCGCATTCAGTCTTTAAATTAACATTATGAACATTTATATACATATATAAAGACATAAATAATATACCCTGACACTCTCTCTCTCTCTCTCTTTCGCACTCCATCTCTCCATCTTTTGACAAGATCGTGTTGATGCATCCTTTCAACACAATTACACCTCTCACATACTTTACATATTACACAGATATTTTGACACGTGGAGGAGGCGGAACTGGCAGTCGGTGGGCCTTTGATTCAAATTGTGTTTATGCAGCAAATTAAAAGATCAAAAGACACTCAACTGCATCAGCAGCTACTTAAGCGGACTAAAATAAGAATATTCAATTCGCATAAGGAGACGCCGCGCGTATTCCCATGAATACTACGATGATTATTGCATCCGTATTGCGGTGACAAATGTGACAGAGGAGAGCGAAGATGATTGAGATAGCGGAAAGTGTGAGCTATGCGATGAGAGAATCTCGAGCATTTTAAAAGAAGCTCTGAAATGTTAAATGGGGAATTGATATTTAGAGGAGCTTCATATATGGGAGAGAGGAGCAGAGGAACTTAGAGAGGACTTTGAAGTGTTTAATTGTTAACTGAAGACGGGAAGAGTAAACGAGCTGCAATAAATAGATTCATTCAAGATCTAGTTAGAGAGAGCTCTACAAATATAGAGGTAGCATTTGGGTGCCTTACTATTCATTCACTTCCACATAAACGTACAGAGAGTGCTACTACGAACCGTATATCCGGTCCAAATATAGCTGTAGCGGTTGCTGTAACCATATGTAAGAGTCTAAGCTGACCAAGATGGTTCTGGCTAAATCGTGGTTTTGGTAAGTCGAGTGCATCAGATCGTCTTTAACAACTTGAACATGTGAATCAATAAGGCACTCACATGTGGGTGAGGCGTTGCTACTACACCTACACACACGCAGACATAGATGGAGGGACTGCCTTGCACCTCACAGCGAATGTGTGTGCAACACGCTGTGGCAGAGCTTGCAACGGCAAGCGCGATCTCTGTGGCAGATAAGACACTTGGGATGTTTCTTATTGCATGTCGTGATTGTGTCAGTTTGTGTGTTCCCACTGGCAGCACTTGAAAACGAAAAACAACAACGAAACGCAGAAGGAAAACAACAACAACAACAACAACAACAACAACAGAATCAACAGAAACAACAGAAACAGCAGAAACAGAAACAAAATTAAGCAGCAACCAATCATTGTTAAATATATAATGCTCGCCCGTTTGTTGAAATTGAAAAGTTTTAAATTATCGAGGCGCAGCATCAAAATCAAATCATTCCAATTAAATGTGAATGCAAACGCCTTTTCTTGATGGGCTGCCTGGCCCGTGATATTTATATTTATTTATTTCTTTCTTATTTTTCCTCTTCTTGCATATATTTATATGCACAATCTATATGTGTGTATGTATGTATGTATACCCTATATCAAGTCCGCCATATGTGTTGCACTTCGTGTATCGCGCTTTAAATGTGCAATTTATTTGATTATGCAACAAGCAGATGGACTTTATACGCAAATCGCTCAATTGCTTTGTTTTTAGGTGTTGCTTTTACACTTCTTTTTGAAATGAGGAGAGAATGTGAAAAAAGAGGGGGATTGCGGAAGAGAGAGAGAGAGAGAGAGGGGGGAGCCATAAGAAGGTAAAGCTTGTGAGACAAACAGATAGAAAGAGGATCTGAATATTTGCAAAGAGAGGTATAGTTAGAGAGAGACGGGTGAAACAAATAAGAAAGAGATGGATTGAGGAGAGATAGAAGAAGAGGATAATGAGATAGAATGGGAGAGTGAGAGATGGAGAGAGAAAGAGAAATAGAGAGTGACAGAAAGACAATAGAAAAGGTATATATATGTATATATAATGTAAAGGTAAATGTAAATATGCACATCATATCTCTAATATATCTAGTACAGCCCAATCAAGCTTTCTACTACACCTCCTTCCCCCACAATTCCCATAAAGAAAACGAATCCCCACATGCTGGCTCTTGGCCATCTAGCATACTTAATCGTAATAAATTTCTGCAATTACCTCGTAAGACAAAACATTTTCAACACGTTCCTCTTCACATATTTCGAGCTACTCCATAGATATAATGATTAAGGCGTTGTCCGGTAATCAGGAAAACTGTTGGGCAAACAGGCGAACAGCTCAAACAGCGCAAATATAGATTTCACGCAAACGTGTAGTATAATGAGTTGTACATGCCGCTATATGTTGATTCCACCTAGGGATTCGTTGTATTCGGTTTTGTTGACAGTGATCGCGCCACATGAGATGACGATATGTGTAGACTGAGAGTCGGCATCGTTAAGTGGCTGCTTACCCATATCATCGCGTTGTCTGTCAGAAGAATACTATGCAGAGAGCGAGAGAGGTGTGCGTCAGATGCTTAATTTAAATTACTCACGGGCCACAAGGAGGGCGGCAGATGGGGGAGCCGAGGGCGTGGCTGAGGCAGCAGAAGCAATGCCTGCGAGCCAAGGCAGCAGCAGCAGCAGCAGCAGCAACAGCAGCCGCTCAGCATGAGTAGCTGCGATTTGACACCTCGACTGACAGCTGAAATTGTGGAAAATTATTGAGCGCATTGGAACCCAAGAGGGCGCCCATTAGATGCCAGCATTTTTACCTACAGAAAGAAAGGCAAGACATCGAGTCGAAACGAAACGAAATGGGACGTCTTCATTTTCAAGCGTATTTGGAAGTTGTGAACAAGGGGAATCGCGGCCAGACCTCTAATTTATTCCACATCAAATTGCCGTATAATTAAAATGTTGATACAAAACTGCACTTGGTGCAGTTTTTACGACTTCACAAACAAATAATCATATATTTTGTAACCGAATCTGGCCATCATTTTCAATGCCAGCTAATTGCCTTCTATTGAAATTCTCTGCGAGACAAGAATGGAATTTATGTGTATTCTATAGCCTAGTCTAAACATTGTCATTTGTTTGGGCTAGGTTTTTATGATAATGAGAGAGGCTATATATGTATATATATTTCTAGAGAGGCATACATTTGTTATGGTATATTAGAGTACCAAGGTTAGATCTTTAGTTTCTGTGAGAGCTGTAGAAGTGCAATGCATCCTGCTAGACTCTGATAGGATTACTTGAGATCCACTACTGAAAACATTAAGCATAATCAGAAAACTCTACACAGATCATATCAGCCCCGAGAGAACTGCAACATATTTCAAATTGAAAGCTCTTAAAAAGTATATAAAAACTTATTACCCAAGCTCCAAGACTTGATCAAGTTGTATGTCTGCTGGGCCAACTTCGGACTGCTTCTAATACATTTTCAAAGAGAATTCCCTGGCACGGGGTATTTGGGGGCCTTGCAGAGCTCCATTTATGGTCAGGCAGTACAATATGTTAACAATGATGAATTCAGAACCATGTCTTTTGTCGCCAAAAACATTTACCGCAACGAAATGAACATAAAACTGTCATATTTTCTGATGACTTTATATTTATGAAGGCCAAAAATGTTGATCGTAAAGAAAGGGAAAAAAACCCTGAAGGAAGGAAGACAACAACAACAACAACAACGAGAGGAAACCAAGTTGTTTTTGTGTGTGTTTCGGAATTATTTTATTATGAATTCATATTCAATGGAGCCTGAGTCCTTTGGCTGGGCAACGGCATCGACATCGCCATCGACATCGACATCGACTTCAACATCGTCATCGACTGTCAGAACACACAGGCGGTACGTGCTTTACATTTTAAACGGATGGCCAGTCGTCCTCACTAATTGATCGCTTCCGACCGTGGAGCCCTTCGAGACGATTGTCAAACTGGACCAAATCAAATGAAATGTAATGATGTCCCCTTGTCTGACAGCCCAAACTAGATTATTGCCAGAGTGAAATTGTTATTCGACATTTGTCAACGATTATTGCGATAATATACATGTGCAACAGATTTTTTCTCTTGCCCTGAATTTGCTTTATTAACTGCATAAAATGCAATCAAAAAGGGGAGAGAGAGAGAGACAGAGATCCGAGAGTAGTTTCAAAGAGAAGTTTAAGGTGCAAGAAGAACTAAAATACATTTAAAATGTTGTCTGAAGAGATTGAGCAGGAGAGAGACAGAGAGACAGATATTAAGAGAAAGAAAGCTTATTGAGGACTTGACGTATATTCACATACATCATTTAAAATATAAAATCAATTATAAACTCTTAATTGTCTTTCCTATCTGTCTATCTGCTCACCTTTAGAGGAGAGTCTCTATTGGCAGATAGAATAAACAGTAATCTAATTAAAATACTTGCTGATCCAAACACTATGCTATCAACGATGTAAATAAAATTTACCTCAGCCCAATCTAACCCTACCACGCCGTCAATATCTTGCCTATTTCAACACTCGATGCATTTTGCACTCATATTTGTATCATATGGCTTACATTGTATGGGACAGGGAATAAATAGCCAGCAATACATATTTTGCTGACTGCATATTATAACTGGGTGTATCCAAAATGTGCTGTGGCAGCTACTACGACTACTACTGCCATGAGTGGCTGGCTCAAGCACCACGTGTCTGTTTACACTTCAGTCTGGTCAGATCCGATTTCCTGTTGTATGCCAATGTCGCCGCAATCCGAGCCGCATTCAGTTGACCACTGACGGATTGTTCACTGTTGTTTAACACCGAATTCCGGAACATATTCCTGGAAATTGTTTTTCCCAAGCTTTTATTGTCAGCGGTCCGCTTGACACTCGAGTTATAAAAGTCGCGCAACTGATTGTATTTGATATATTTTTATTAAATTCTACACTTTGAAGAGATGTTCATATGTATGGCTGCCTTATGCAGGCTTGTGTGAATATCACCTATACATATGTGACATGTTAGATTCTCACGCATAAATACATACATATGTATGTTTGTGCTAGGAACTTGAATACCTAATCCTCATTTTTAGCATTTTCAGTCAATCAGAGTTAACTCCATTCAATCTTAATCGAGTCACATACCGGAATGCCTAAGTGCTCCTGCATTAAGCAATGCTTCAATCTCTCAGTTCCTCATTCAGTCAGTCAATCAGTCACTCAAACTAAGCTCATTTCTGAATTATTTTTCAATTTAATGACATTTCAATTCTTCCTATTCCATATAGTACTTTTCATACATGTTTTTATCCACACATAAAACACTTAAAATCTATCCATTTTTTTCTATTTTTTTTTAGGCACGTGTTGCTGTTATAATAAATAACATTTTCTAGCATTAATGTTTTCATACTTGTTTTTTGTACAAATTTAATGCTGTAATACATTGAATTCTATAGCAAAACTTACCCTGCATTACGCCCACATATTGTTCGGCGGGGTTAAGGGCGATGTCTATTCATAAAGTGAAACTATATAAAACGCATTCATACACAATTTTACACACACACACACATAGACACATAGGTGTCCGTGTACAGATGTGTAAAGGATTGTCAGGACGATTGTCGTTGCGCTGCTGGGGAAATGTTTCAAATGAAACAATCTGCGACAAATGTGTAAAGTGTTCTGGCAACCGCCGCACAGCCACCATCAATAAAATCATAACACGCCTCTCACACCACCCCCAGCCCCACTCTTTGAGTTTTGAAAAGTGTTTCAAATATTGTTGTGGAGCAGCAAGGTTTGACGCCAATTTTGAATGAGGCTGGCAGGCAGGGAAAGTTTGGCGTAAAAAGCCTTTTGAAAATAAATCGCTTCAAATCTGAAATGATTATTGACGCTTTTTATGTTTTAATAATGTGTCGGAAATTTATAGAATATTAAGGGTTAAATGTGCCACCCACGTCACAAACACTCGTCGCATTTAACACAATAAAACTTTCGAATTCGTTTTAAAATGTCGCCGGCTGTGCCAAAATTTATAGCATTTTTCTTTATGTAACAGCCGTTCATTGCCCAAGAAATAGAAATGGAAATAGCATTAGAAATTGAAATAGAAAGTGTACTTATGCATAAATATCTCATACCGAGGGTGAGGCTTTTTCCTCTTGCCAGCTGAGAGCTAGAACTTGACTAGCTCATACTCTGTAGGCGAAAGGATTGGGGAGGCGTATTTGAATGTCTTGAATTTATATGGCATGAAAAGGGGCTTTTAATTACAATTGATAAATTATAGATATAAATTGCCTGGAGGTTCGACATAGCTAACAAATATTGAATAAAGTCCAGATTGTGTATTATTATCAATTTCTAGTCTTGGAAATATATAGTCTTGAAAATATAGAGACAATAGTCATTGCCTTGTGTGTTTCACAGCTTTAAGCTATTTCATGCAACAAAAAATATCGAAAATACCGAAAAATACCAAAAAATACTGAAAAAATACTAAAAATACCACAAATATCAAAACTGATACCTTGAAAGCTAAGCTTAAACTAGTATGATCAGAAGCACAAAAGTAAATCTAATTTTCGGATCATTTGTATTAAGATGTGCATTTTACACCTTTAAGTTATTTTATGCCCAACCAATAATTATATTCTAAAAAACCGAAAAATACCAAAAAAAATACCAAATACAAAATATTAAAACTTGATACCCTAAAA